>NW_013680727.1:0-2323 GCF_000517525.1 Limulus polyphemus
ATGATCCAGACTCATTTGGTAAGTACATCATTGTTGAATGATCCAGACTCATTTGGTAAGTACATCATTGTTGAATGATCCAGACTCATTTGTTAAATACATCATTGTTGATTGCTTAACACTATCATTGGTAAATACACCATTGTTGAATGATCAAGACTCATTTAGTAAGTACATCATTGTTGAATGATCCAGACTCATTTGGTAAGTACATCATTGTTGAATAATCAAGACTGATTTGGTAAATACACCATTGTTTATTGATCCAGACTCATTTGGTAAGTGCATCATTGTTGATTGCTTAACACTATCATTGGTAAGTACACCATTGTTGAATGATCAAGATTCATTTGGTAAGTACATCATTGTTGAATGATCCAGACTCATTTGATAAATACATCATTGTTGATTGCTTAACACTATCATTGGTAAATACATCATTGTTGAATGATCAAGATTCATTGGTAAATACATTATTGTTGAATGATCAAGACTATCATTGGTAAGATTTGTCCAATATACTGTAGTTTTAATGTGGCGAGAATCAGATGTAAAGTTTGACTGAGTAAAGTTTGAACTACAAACCGTGTAATTACAGTTACACATCAATATATATTTTGATATTGTCGAATATTAAAGACAATGGAATATTATCCAGACAAAGGTTATACTTTTTAATGTATGTTGTAGAAGATGGGTTAGAAAATATAACCTTAGTAAACTTTTCTGCTCGTTATAGCCTCTAACAATCTGGTTATTATCCTTAAGCTTTGGTTGACTATGTCTGAATTCTAAAGTGTCTTTGTCGTAATTGTTTATCCAGTAAATCAGGCCTAACAATACATAATATTATCTATACTAGAAGCCAGGATTGTTTGATATATCTACAGTTATTTAGTGTTTCTGTTGAGTAACTGATAGCTATCGATGTCATTTCTAAAATGCCTATTATTCATAAAATCCTGTCACGGAAACGGCAGTAATAAAATCAAATATGACTTACGACCTATCAAGATTTGTGGCTATATTTTAAATTCTGCGTCTTATTATCGTTATTACTTTAGAGATACGCAATTTATTCAAAATTAGCATAATACGGCTTCTTCCTGGGCCTAAGAGTAAGATAACGCGGTACAGAAACCTTGTCGTGGTCTTTCAACTAAGTTTGATTACCCAATGTAAAGAAGAGTCCCTCCAGTTTATTCTACGTGGACACTTCGTAAAACGAAGAAGAAGAAACAAAACATTGAATATCGAAAAGGACTGTAAATCAGGTAGGTTAGATAAACCTCCTTATCGTGTTGTTCGTCTCCAAGGTAACTCTGTGCTTGATTTACAGCCGTAGAATAAGCACGAGTAACGATAATGATACACGTGGATTAATAAAACTTGCTTTTGATAAATACGCCCACTGTTTGATGTCGATACTTGGCCACCAGCAGATGGATATCTCCAGACATAAGTGGTGTCCTTTGCTGAAATGTCATGACTTTGGAAGACGCTAGGACTTGAAGCGGACTAATTAAGAAGGAGGGTAAAACAAATATGTTTAGTTAGAGACGAAAGATTGAATGATCGATAATTGTCCACGTGCAAATTTCAGAAATTTTCGAAGAAGATGTTAAACCCTCCATTTGAATCCAAACCACTTCTTTGTTGTGATAATTTCTTTAAAGTTTGGTCACACTTATGGTAACTTATGCACTTCTGTCTAGAAGGTTGCTAAATAGGCCTAATAAACGAAGTTTCAAAAATAACAGTTTTGCTAAATAGGCCTAATAAACGAAGTTTGTTTGTTTGTTTGTAATTATGCACAAAGCTACACAAGGGCTTTCTGTGCTCTGCTCACCACAGGTATCGAAACCCGGTTTCTAGCGTTGTAAGTCCGCAGATATACCGCTGTGCCACTGGGGGCTAAACGAAGTTTCAAAAACAACAGTTTTGTTAAATAGGCCTAATAAACGAAGTTTCAAAAATCAACAGTTTTGTTAAATAGGCCTAATAAACGAAGTTTCAAAAATCAACAGTTTTGTTAAATAGGCCTAATAAACGAAGTTTCAAAAACAGCAGTTCTTTTACTTATTTTTCAACTTTAGTGGATTCAAAAGTTTGTGAAAATGAATAAAATTAATTTTGATGACAAAGTGCTAAATTTTTTGCAAAGTCCAGCTCAAGGTTTTCTGCTATCATTTACTGTTTGTATGATCCAAACGTTGATAGTGTTAGAGTTTGTATAATCCAAACGTTGATAGTGTTAGAGTTTGTATAATCCAAGCGTTGATAGTGTTAGAGTTTGTATAATCCAAACGTTGATAGTGTTAGA
>NW_013680727.1:3323-4768 GCF_000517525.1 Limulus polyphemus
TTGATAGTGTTGGAGTTTGTATAATCCAAACGTTGATAGTGTTAGAGTTTGTATAATCCAAACGTTAATAGTGTTAGAGTTTGTATAATCCAAACGTTGATAGTGTTAGAGTGACTTTGTTTGGGAAACACCATCTTCCCAAACCCACAAAGTTAGATCAGAGTTTATCAGTTTAATAATATTATCACCTTTTTTTTTCGTTTTTGACGACGTTCTTATAACGTATTGTAATCGCTGTATCTCTGACGTTCTTATAACGTATTGTAAACGCTATATCTCTGACGTTCTTATAACGTATTGTAATCGCTATATCTCTGACGTTCTTATAACGTATTGTAATCGCTATATCTCTGAAGAGCCTACAGAGTATGCTTGACTGTAAAAATAAACCATCCTTCGAAATTAAATTCGGATGGTTAACTTGTCACTACAATAATATGGAAGTAACCTGACTTCAAATAAAACTGTTCGGATGGTTAACTTGTCACTACAATAATATAGAAGTAATCTGACTTCAAACAAAACTGTTCGGATGGTTAACTTGTCACTACAATAATATGGAAGTAATCTGACTTCAAACAAAACTGTTCGGATGGTTAACTTGTCACTACAATAATATAGAAGTAATCTGACTTCAAATAAAACTGTTCGGATGGTTAACATGTCACTACAATAATATGGAAGTCATCTGACTTCAAATAAAACTGTTCGGATGGTTAACTTGTCACTACAATAATATGGAAGTAATCTGACTTCAAATAAAACTGTTCGGATGGTTAACTTGTCACTACAGTAATATGTAAGTAATCTGACTTCAAATAAAACTGTTCGGATGGTTAACATGTCACTACAATAATATGGAAGTAATCTGACTTCAAACAAGACTGTTCGGATGGTTAACTTGTCACTACAATAATATGGAAGTAATCTGACTTCAAACAGAACTGTTAGGATGGTTAACTTGTCACTACAATAATATAGAATTAATCTGACTTTCAACAAAACTGTTCAAAACGACAAAGGGGACGTTTATGATGTTCCAATCACGTGAAGTAAGGGGACGTTTATGATGTTCCAATCACGTGAAGTAAGGGGACGTTTATAATGATCCAATCACGTGAAGTAAGGGGACTTTTATAATGTTCCAATCGCGTGAAAAAGTTTACATTGATGAAACTGGAAAAAAATTTAAACACAAGAATTACAGAAAACAAAGGGGCAAACAGAAATACAATATTTCTTCATACAAGAGACTTTGACTATTCTATAAATTGTAAATCACCCACCGAAGAATTGTTAAAAGCTGTATCATTAAAAGTCTACCGAACTCCGACACCTCTGAAAGTGATTTCAAGCACGTGTGTCCTCAAGGGAATTGTTACGTCTCCGTTTGTTAATTGATTTTCCGTAACTTCGTTCCGACGAAACTTTAGCGACACAAGTCC
>NW_013680727.1:5712-6674 GCF_000517525.1 Limulus polyphemus
TACACAATTAAAAACACTTTATTTAGGCCTATCTATGGGCTTCAAAAAGTTGACGACTCTACATGTTTCGACGTTCACTCCTGAGAGTCGTCAACTTTTTGAAGCCCATAGATAGGCCTAAATAAAATGTTTTTAATTGTGTACCAGTTTAACGTTGAATATTATTTATGATTTTTACTCGTGAACTGTTACTGTACAGTCACAAACACTAGTAATCTGTTATTGTCAAGTCACAAACACTTGTAAACTGTTACTGTCCAGTTAAAAACATTTGTAATCTGTTACTGTCCAGTTACAAACACTTGTAAGCTGCTATTGTCCAGTCACAAACACTTGTAATTTATTACTGTCCAGTCACAAACACTAGTAATCTGTTAGGCCTAAATAAGGCCTCAGTATAGAAACCGAAACGTCGTCTCCTTTTCTTAGGACAGGCAGTTTTGAAATGCTCTGTCTAACGTTTCACTGAGGTTTCAAGAAATTCATTTTTACAGTTCTAGGCTGCAAGTTCTTGTTTTTTCTTGAACTTGCTGTAAACCTAAATTACACGTTTTTGAATAAGAGAAACACTTCAAACCTGAGATTTTATCCCTGCTAATTAAGAAAAGTTAGCAAAGGAATATCTTGGATTTTAATGACTGTCTTTCGTCATGCTTAATTTTTAAGAAATATTTAAAGTTTGCCATCTTGTTTGGAGACTTGATGAACATTGGAAGTGGTATTTAGTCCTAGCGAAGTTTAGGCACGAGCTACTGTTTTCTCTCCTGATTTATGTATCACTGTCTAAAACTGAGATATAGTGGATGAGTTAGCCTCAAATAGTCTGTATCTGATGGTGGTCAACAATGATATATAGTCAACAATGATTTTTGGTCTTGTCTTGAATTTGGTTTCCGCTAGAGGTCGTGCCTTGACGGTGAAGAATAATTTTGTCAAAGACAATAGTTCCAAATGTCTAAATT
>NW_013680728.1:0-1140 GCF_000517525.1 Limulus polyphemus
CACAGAAAGTGATACTTTGCATTTGGTGGGACATCAAAGGAGTAATTTATTTCGAACTCCTCAATCCACAGCGAACAGTCAATGGAGAGTTCTATAATCAGCAACTGGAACGTTTAAATCAAGCCCTTCATCAGAAACGCCCTGCATTCGACAATCGGAAAGGTGTTTTTCTCCACGACAATGTACGTCCACGTGTGGCAAGTTTGACGCAACACAAGATTATGGAGTTGGTTTGGGAAGTTCTTTCCCACCCACCATATTCTCCAGATATGGTACCATCAGATTACCATCTTTTTCGTTCGATCAAACAACATCTTAGTGGTAAAACGTTATCAAATGTGGAAGGTGTTAAAGAGAACATCGACATGTTTTTTGCTTCAAAGCGTGCGCCAACTGCCATGCTCTTCGAAAACATCGGTTTTTTCTTATTCTTCAATATACACACTGAGTTCCATAATGGGTTACATGAAATGAGAAGGCAAAACAGTAATTATATAGGTGGAGAAATTACAATTTTTTTTTAAAAACAAACAAGATGAAACACTCGACAAATTAAAATAAATTTATTGACGAATGTGACAACATTTTGGGCAACAGTTTCCAGTGAGAAGAAAACTACTATGAAAAGAGACAAAGTATCATGAAGTGAAGCAATTGTGGATATTTTTATATATTCAAGTGCGTCAAAAAAATTAGATAACATTTTTGCCCCGGGTATCCTTTACTGCGCATGACACAAGGTTTTAATGTCTTACATTCAAAATTTCATTATGCACAAAGCTACACAATGGGCTATCTGTGCTCTGCTCACCACGAGTATCGAAACACGGTTTATAGCATTGTAAGTCCTCAGACATACCGCTGTTAAACTTCTTTTTGTTCATCTTATACCATTTACAATAGTATAAAATTCTAGCTAATAATCCACATTTTAATGCTATATAAATTTTAAGTTCTTAATTCTAGAAGACAATATTGTTACATATCTGCTTGTTTGTTAATTTCCGGTAGAAATTTTTTCGGAGAAACTTCAGCGATATAAGTCCTTTTTTGGTTAAACCAGTTTATTCTTTCTCGATACAAACTTTTAGTACACAGTAATTCCTCGGTCAGTATATTTCTCGTCACGTTAAACTTAAC
>NW_013680728.1:2031-5620 GCF_000517525.1 Limulus polyphemus
CGAACTCCTCAATCCACAGCGAACAGTCAATGGAGAGTTCTATAATCAGCAACTGGAACGTTTAAATCAAGCCCTTCATCAGAAACGCCCTGCATTCGACAATCGGAAAGGTGTTTTTCTCCACAACAATGCACGTCCACGTGTGGCAAGTTTGACGCAACACAAGATTATGGAGTTGGTTTGGGAAGTTCTTTCCCACCCACCATATTCTCCAGATATGGTACCATCAGATTACCATCTTTTTCGTTCGCTCAAACAACGTCTTAGTGGTAAAACGTTATCAAATGTGGAAGGTGTTAAAGAGAACATCGACACGTTTTTTGCTTCAAAGCGTGCGCCAACTGCCATGCTCTTCGAAAACATCGGTTTTTCTTGTTCTTCAATATACACACTGAGTTCCATAACGGGTTACACGAAATGAGAAGGCAAAACAGTAATTATATAGGTGGAGAAATTACAATTTTTTTTTAAAAACAAACAAGATGAAACACTCGACAAATTAAAATAAATTTATTGACGAATGTGACAACATTTTGGGCAACAGTTTCCAGTGAGAAGAAAACTGCTATGAAAAGAGACAAAGTATCATGAAGTGAAGCAATTGTGGATATTTTTATATATTCAAGTGCGTCAAAAAAATTAGATAACATTTTTGCCCCGGGTATCCTTTACTGCGCATGACACAAGGTTTTAAAGTCTTACATTCAAAATTTCATTGAGCACAAAGCTACACAATGGGCTATCTGTGCTCTGCTCACCACGAGTATCGAAACACGGTTTATAGCATTGTAAGTCCTCAGACATACCGCTGTTAAACTTCTTTTTGTTCATCTTATACCATTTACAATAGTATAAAATCTTAGCTAATAATCCATATTTTAATGCTATATAAATTTTAAGTTCTTAATTCTAGAAGACAATATTGTTACATATCTGCTTGTTTGTTAATTTCCGGTAGAAATTCTTTCGGAGAAACTTCAGCGATATAAGTTCTTTTTTGGTTAAACCAGTTTATTCTTTCTCGATACAAACTTTTAGTACACAGTAATTCCTCGGTCAGTATATTTCTCGTCACTTTAAACTTAACTACTTTTATAATACATGCTATAAATCACAGCGATTCATAATCTCGATAACTTCACACACTAGCTCGAAACAAAATCGTAAATTACCTGGAACTCTCTTCATTCATTTCCGCAGGCTTTCTCTGCCTGGCTTATATACTAACGAAGGGGGCGGCTCGAATACACTCGGGCCTCCCCGATCATTCATGATCATACGAGAAATTTCACTCACGCTATCAGCACCAGACGTGCCAGTAGGGTCACGTGACTTCTGCTTTCGTAACAATATTTTAGAAAATCCTGAATTTCCATTAATGTAACCCACATGACAAATTTTGTTTTAGCATATCATCATCCCTATTATATCAATCACCCCTCGAAAATGTACAAAATTACACGCAAAATACTATATTTAAAATCGTTATTGCTCAAACAAACCATAATTTTATAGTCTTCAGTTTTGTTTGGTTATAGAGCTACAAATAGAAAATCAGAGCCCTCCTGTCACATCTTCTCTTTCACAATTCGTTGATAGGTCTCTCTTACGTTTTATTATATATTACCTGTAACCTATAGAAAGTCAAGGTTTTCATCTATCAAATGACGTATTGTATAATGTTGTCTTCTGAATAGGAAAGTATCAACTTCACTCACAGTACAAGCTTTGTTCCCGTGAGAAATTAACGACTATATTGGATGAATTTGTAACAGCTCTTATCGCATAGTTAGAAAACCAGAAAACATTTGAGAGGTAAGGAAATATGTCTACTCTTTGAATGTTATTGGTCTATATCCTTTGGTGCTTTATTTAATTAAATAAAAATTATTAAATGCATTACTATTAGTACTATAAAAAGGTAGGCTTAACTCTCTTCGAAACCGACAGCAAGAAAAAAAAGAAGATTAGTTAAGTATTTTATTTCTTGTTTTCATAGTTATACTTTATTTGTTATTATAAAAGTAACTAAAATCTAAAAATGCTGATCTTTTTAAGTTACTTAAGACTAGATTAGGTAAAATAAGTAATAATAATAATAATATAATTAAAATGTTTCACGAGGCACGCATGTGAACAGTTCGTAGGTGATGTTATTTGATGGCATAACGTGAGGTGTTCCCCGAGTGATTTAGCAGTTATAAAGGCGCGGATAATAGTTAGACACGGTTGATTAGTAGCTTTCAATCAGTCAGTGTGTTATGTAAGATTGATTATTAGCTTTAAATCAGTCAGTATGTTATGCAAGATTGATTGGTAGCTTTCAATCAGCCAGGATGTTATGCAAGATTGATTGGTAGCTTTAAATCAGCCAGGATGTTATGTAAGATTGTTATTAGCTTTAAATTAGTCAGTATGTTATGCAAGATTGATTGGTAGCTTTAAATCAGCCAGGATGTTATGCAACATTGATTGGTTGCTTTAAATCAGCCAGGATGCTATGCAAGATTGATTGGTAGCTTTAAATCAGCCAGGGTGTTATGCAAGATTGATTGGTAGCTTTAAATCAGCCAGGATGTTATGTAAGATTGATTATTAGCTTTAAATCAGTCAGTATGTTATGCAAGATTGATTGGTAGGTTTAAATCAGCCAGGATGTTATGCAACATTGATTGGTTGCTTTAAATCAGCCAAGATGTTATGCAAGACGAGACAACCCGTGACCCGTTTGGTCACTCACTATTCAGAGGATATGAAGACTTCAAGCTAATTTCAAGATTGCACCGAAATGAAAGTTTATTTTGAGATAATTTGATTAAATATTTCAATCCATTCGTGTTATTCATAATTCAAGAAAAGATATTTGATTGTTGATCGGGAGTAAAAGGAAAGACCAATTCATTTTTCAAAAAAGTGGAGTCAGAATTTCTTGGTAGTGTGATGAATTAGTTCAATATAGCATGCTTTCCAAAGCCCACTACACGTTTGTAGACAAGTTTATAAGAGTCTGTCTGAGCAGCCTAAAAAGCACTAGTCCATGGAAGATGTATGCTAGTGGTATTCTCAAGTGAAACTGATTTTTGTGCGAGTACTAGATAAGTCCACTTTGTAATTGGAGGATCGATCAGGGAGACTGTGAAGTATCCAAGTTCAACTAAATGACTGAGTATGAACTCAAACTAAACACACTGGACACATGGTGTTAATTGAAACACAATATTTATTAGATGCAAAGCATACTTGCATAGACACTGGAAGATTTCCTTGTACAGGACTGGTAAATCAGGCGATAGCTTTCTTCTGTATTTTTGTTGATTTATTCATTGTGTTTATCAAGTGTAAATGATTGTAAATCTAACTCCTTATACTACTAGAAAACATTGGATTTAGCCACAATGACGTGTTATCATGTAATTGATCGTTCTTTTACAACATAGTTAAGGCTCTAACCTCTAGACATAATCTACTCGACCATAGAAAGACATTGCTGTTGTTGACCTATTTCTACACAATGTGTAAAATTGTAACAATATCTCGTGGGCAGAAGAGGTATTATCTGCTAGAGAAGAACAAAAATAACAGGTTACTT
>NW_013680729.1:0-3806 GCF_000517525.1 Limulus polyphemus
AACCTCTCCGAAAGCTGACTTTTTCTGGCCTTGAATCCTGATGATTGTACAAACCTTGGTACCTCTGTGCTGGACTTAACGTAGGATTTAAATTGAAGAGCTCTGGCCTATTGCATCCTGCATAGTAGAGGGGTGTGCTTGCTTCACTTGTATCTTCAGTTGTGGGCTGTCCAGAGCATCTACAAACTGATACCTCAGCAACAACTTGAGGAGATCGGGTGGCACAGTTGGGTAGGCCTTGTGTGCCATACTTTCCAACTCCCGTGCCAGCTCTTGCAGGCTCTCCCCTTTAGCACAAACTCTAATCCTAAACCTAGCTCTGTTGACTTCGGATTGATTTTAAGTTCCATAACTGTGTTTTAGAGTAGCTGCCAGTGCTCTATAGTTGTGCCTGTCGTCTACTGACAACTGTCGAAGTATTTCCAGTGGTTGTCCATTCAAGCTCGTTGCCAGATACACAGCTTTCTGTTCCTCTGTCTATCCATTCATTTCTGCCAGGAGCTCAAATTGTGCTCCATATGCTTCCCATGGTGCCTTCCTGTCGAATTCCTGTGAGTTCCTTTGTACTATATCTCCCCTATTGCTGACACTCATGTCTGGAATGTGACTTCTGGCAGGACTGAAGATGTCTGCATTAGGGTTTAGCTGTTGGGTCTGAAAGGGGCTTTCTGTTGTCTGGGGCTGATTAGGTCCATGGTTAATATATCCTCTCTGTGTAAAAGATAGTAAATGGTTTTTTAATGTATTTAATTCTCTTTGAAACTTACTAACCTTTTCCATTTGTGTATGCAGATTTTCTCTCAACTGTTGGAGACTTTCTTCTTGTTTATTTTCTCTCTCCTCCAACCACTGCTGTAGTCTGTCTTCTTCTTCATTTTCTTTCTCCTCCAACCACTGCTGTTGTCTCTCTTCTTGTTTCTTTTTTTCCTCCAACAACTTCTGTAATCTCTCTTGTTTAGTTTGCTCTTCGAGCTGCCACTGTTGCAGGTTTTCTTGCCACTGCTGTTATCTCTCTTCTTGTTTTTTCTTTTTCCTCCAACAACTGGTATAATTTCTCTTCTTGTTTGTTGTCACGTTCTTCTTGTTCCTTTGGCTGTTCTTTTATTGCTGCCATCAAATCTGCTAACCTGTAGTGTGATTTGCCACTTCTCCTTTCCATTTTGTTTTCTGTCCCACTCTCTGACACCAATTTGTTACATATCTACTCGTTTCTTAATTTCTGGTATAAATTCTTTCCGAGGAAGTTCAGTGATACAAGTGTTTTTAAAATTTATACTAGTTTATTCTTCCTGGATACAACTTTGTAATACACAGAATTTCCAATCAGTAGTTAAACTTAACTACTTTTATAACACACGCTATAAATCACAGTGATTCACACACTTTACTTACGGTGCCTAGTGTTCGCTTGACTCAATTATCTGTCTCTTCAATCTATCTGCATATCTCTGCAATGTATCTGACTATCGCGCTGGTTTTTCTCGCCAGGCTTATATATTACAAAGAGGGCGTCTCGAATGCGCTTGGGCCTTCATGATCTTTCTAGAAACTCGAGCGTGCATGCTCCCACCGTCGCGTGACTTCCGCTGTCGTAACAATACTAAACTTTACACATTATATAGGCTACTCTAGCGTGACGTTTGGGCGGTTCGTTCAACTATTATACCTGATGTACCGTTTACCAGAGTCAAGAAGTGATTGACTTGTTTCTGAAAGGAGTCAAATGGGAAAACACGTTATGGTTAATTAATTTACTAATAATCACAACTACTTCAGACAGAAGCTTAAAAGTCTTTTATAGCAGTTCATGTGTAACAGTGTTATTGTTGTAATATGCAAAGTCTGGTTTTCAATGCTTTCAGTTGCTTTATACTTGAAAACTGTCTGACCTAATTTCTCTTCGAATGCGGACAGTCTCTGTTCTAAAATCCATTTAGAGATTTGTAAATATTTCTTTATTCCGCTCACTAACACACAAATAGCAATCAGTCAATCTACTTACACTTTTTTTAGGTGTTATCACTAACTACGATGAATTTTAGAAATAGACTTTCCTCTTATTATTCCCATCTTCTATAGAATTTATTGGTGAAATAGAAAATGATGATTTGCATAAGAAATAATGAAGAAATAATAATGATAAAGTCTCTCAATTCGGAACAGAAATGTGTTTTGAAAGGACTTTATGATTTCACAAACTGTGAAACTAAATGATTTTCTTTGTTTTAGAATTTTTGCGCAAAGCTAATCAAAGAGCTACTTTCATAGACTAGAATAAAGGCAGCTAAACAACAATAACATCCGCCGAAATTTTGGCTGGACCCAGATTTTTTTCTATAACGTAGAAGAGTTAGGTTGACTTGATAGAGATGATGAAAATTGTTAGAAGCTTTGATAAACTGCTAATGCAACACATGGGACAAGCCGCTAGATTAGAGGTCTCAAAGTTCAAACATTGTCATCTCTAACGTTTCAGTAATCATGATGTTATTTAGGAAAAGCACCTGAGCTACCATGCTGAGGAGATTAGAAAAACAGGTGATTCTACATTGAATAAACTCAAACGTTCACCTGCTTTCCAAACGGTACTGAATACTATTGTTACGACAGTGGAGGTCACGTGACGCTAGTAACACGTCTTGAGCTTCTAGAAAAATCATGTCCCTTCGTGAAGCCTCGAGTGTTTACTAGATGTACGGTATTCTTTTATATAAGACCGCCAAGAAGTGACGGCAACAATGTAGTTGAATTGCAGCTTGAGATAGAGACGGACAGTTGGGTCGAGCACGTGAGTCGTTTGTTGTGAATTATAGCATTTGTTTAAGCGTGACCATGGAAATTAAGTGTATTGCAAAGTTGCATTGAGAAAGAATAAACTAGTTTTATCTAAGAAAGGACTTGTATCGCTAAAGTTTCATCGCAAAGAAATTATATGGGAAATTAACAAACGAACAGAGACGTAACAAATTGGTGGCAGAAGTGGGCTAAAAAAATGGAAACGAGAAGTGGCAAATCAAACTACAGCTTAGCAGATTTGATGGCAGCAATACAAGAACAAGAAAAGAAACAAGAAGAGAGACAACAGCAGTTGCAAGAAAACCTGCAACAGTGGCAGCTCGAACAGCAAAATAAACAAGAAGAGAGATTACGACAGCTGTTGGAGGAAAAAGAAAAGAAACAAGAAAAACGAGAAAAGAAACAAGAAGAGAGACAACAGCAGTGGCAAGAAAACCTGCAACAGTGGCAGCTCGAACAGAAAAAGAAACAAGAAGAGAGGCTACAGCAGTGGTTGGAGGAGAAAGAAAAGAAACAAGAAGAGAGATTACAGCAGTGGCAGCTCGAACAGCAAAATAAACAAGATGATAGATTAGAGCAGTGTCAACTGGAACAAGAAAGGAAACAGGAAGAAAGTCTCCAACTGTTCCGGGAAAGTCAGCAGCAACTACAGGAAAGTCAACAACAGTGGCAAAAAAGTACAAATGGAAAATATCAGTAAATTTCAAAGTGAATTAAATACATTAAAGGATGATTTACTGTCTTTTACCCAAGGAGGATATATTAGCCATGAACCTAGTCAGCCTCAGGCAACGGGAAGCTCCTTCCAGACCCCGCAGCTAAGTTAGTCCTGTTAGAAGTCAAGTTCCAGACTTGAGTGTCAGCAATAGGAGTAATCTAGTATGAAGGAAGCCACAGGAATTCGATGGGAAGGCACCATGGGAAGCATATAGAGCACAATTTGAGCTACGTGGCAGAATGAATGGATTGACAGAGGAGACGAGGAAGCAGTAAAGTTTGGCAATGAGCTT
>NW_013680729.1:3816-4736 GCF_000517525.1 Limulus polyphemus
ACAGAGGAGCAGGAAGCAGTAAATTTGGCAATGAGCTCGAAGGGACAACCACTGGAAACACTTGGACAGTTGTCAGCAGACAGACACAACTATAAAGCACTGGTAGCGGCTCTAGAACCCAGTATGGAACTCAAAATCAGTCTGAAGTCTACAGGGCTAGGTTTAGGACGAGAGTTCGTGCTAAAGAGGAGAGCCAGCAGGAGCTGGCACAGGACTTGGAAAGTGTAGCACACAAGGCCTACCCAACTGTACCACCCGATCTCCTCAAGCTGTTGCTGAGGGATCAGTTTGTAGATGCCTTGGACAGTCCACAACTGAAGATACAAGTGAAGCAAGCACACCCCTCTACTATGCAGGATGCAATGGCCAGAGCTCTTCAATTTAAATCCTACGTTAAGTCCAGCACAGAGGTACCAAGGTTTGTACAATCATCAGGATTCAAGGCCAGAAAAAGTCAGCTTTCGGAGAGGTTTGAGTGACTTTGCTGGCACTGTAACAAACCTGGGCACAGGAGAGCTCAATGCTGGAAACTTCAACATAGGAAAGATGCCATGACAGGAAAGACTGCTACCCAGAAAGGTTGTTGGAACCGTGGAGAGCAAGGACATATGAGGAGCCAGTGTAAAAAGAATACCACTAATAAGTCAGCTTCGGGAAACCAGTAGTGGTTGGTACTGTGGGACGCCCACCAAACCCCATTGTGAAAGTCCCAACAGCTAAGTGTAAAATGCCAAGCACACATAGTGTCTATGTGACAGGAAAGCTGGATGGCAAATGGTGCAACTTTGTCATAGATTCTGCATCTCAGCAAACCCTCGTGAGCATCAAAGAGTACATGAAAGCATGCAAAAGCTCTGTGTTGTGACAGGACATTATGCAAGGTTGTGGGGACCAGTATGGGTAACTATTGAGCTCATGGG
>NW_013680730.1:0-4725 GCF_000517525.1 Limulus polyphemus
ATGTCAATATATAGACAGGCTAGAATATAGATACTCAGCTGTTCCTGTTTTAATTGTTATTTATGTCAATATATAGACAGGCTAGAATATAGATACTCAGCTGTTCCTGTTTTAATTGTTATTTATGTCAATATATAGAGAGGCTAGAATATAGATACTCAGCTATTCCTGTTTTAATTGTTATTTATGTTAATATTTAAAGAGGCTACAATATAGATACTCAGCTATTCCTGTTTTAATTGTTATTTATGTTAATATTTAAAGAGGCTAGAATATAGATACACAGCTATTCCTGTTTTAATTGTTATTTATGTTAATATTTAAAGAGGCTAAAATATAGATACTTAGCTATTCCTGTTTTAATTGTTATTTATGTTAATATTTAAAGAGGCTAGAATATAGATACTCAGCTGTTCCTGTTTTAATTGTTATTTATGTTAATATCTAGAGAGACTAGAATATAGATACTCAGCTATTCTTGTTTTAATTGTTATTTATGTTAATATTTAAAGAGGCTAGAATATAAATACTTAGCTGTTCCTGTTTTAATTGTTATTTATGTTAATATTTAAAGAGGCTACAATATAGATACTTAGCTGTTCCTGTTTTAATTGTTATTTATGTTAATATATAGAGAGGCTAGAATATAGATACTTAGCTGTTCCTGTTTTAATTGTTATTTATGTTAATATATAGAGAGGCTAGAATATAGATACTCAGCTATTCCTGTTTTAATTGTTATTTATGTTAATATATAGAGAGGCTAGAATATAGATACTCAGCTATTCCTGTTTTAATTGTTATTTATGTTAATATTTAAAGAGGCTAGAATATAGATACTTAGCTGTTCCTGTTTTAATTGTTATTTATGTTAATATATAGAGAGGCTAGAATATAGATACTCAGCTATTCCTGTTTTAATTGTTATTTATGTTAATATTTAAAGAGGCTAGAATATAGATACTCAGCTGTTCCTGTTTTAATTGTTATTTATGTTAATATCTAGAGAGACTAGAATATAGATACTCAGCTATTCCTGTTTTAATTGTTATTTATGTTAATATTTAAAGAGGCTACAATATAGATACTCAGCTATTCCTGTTTTAATTGTTATTTATGTTAATATTTAAAGAGGCTAAAATATAGATACTTAGCTATTCCTGTTTTAATTGTTATTTATGTTAATATTTAGAGAGGCTAGAATATACGTACTCAGCTATTCCTGTTTTAATTGTTATTTATGTTAATATTTAGAGAGGCTAGAATATAGATACTCAGCTATTCCTGTTTTAATTGTTATTTATGTTAATATTTAGAGAGGCTAGAATATACGTAGATACTTAGCTGTTCCTGTTTTAATTGTTATTTATGTTAATATTTACAGACTAAAAAGTCATAGTAAAACAATGGTATAAATGTAAACCTTCTAAAGCTGTCGAAGAATGTTTCCTTGTTTAGAAACGCACAAGAACGCTGTGTTCTGAGTGCAAGATTACTTTCAAACCAGGAAATGAAAGCAAGTGAGTTTAGATCACATAGTTGGGATACTTCAAAGAATTGTTAGATTTACTCTTACACCTTGTGGTATTAAAAATTGTTAATTTAAAAAGTGGGGGGTATGGATCTTCAAAAAATTTGTAGCTTGAGGAAATAATGTCAACAGTATGTCTCAAACCTTAAACTTGTTTGTTTACTTTTTGCGATTGCATCTTCAATCTAAGCTACCCATCTTGTTTCTGTAATTTTTTGAAGATCCATATTCCCACATTTTAAATTAACAATTTTTAATAATTTTGTTTCTTTAGTGTTTTTTTATCTCCATCATGGACATAAATCTGTATAACAACAACACTGTCCTATTTGAAACGGTTTAGTTTCATGAAATACATAGTTAGTATATGATGTTATCTTGAGAAACAATGACAACTTTTAGCTTGACTTCATGAAGATTGGGTGACTATTGCTCCTGATATCATTGCCACAATGTTATCATTGATAGTGGTACTGCATGTATGATGAATTTCTCAAGCTGTATATATGAATGCATATATATTCAATGCAACTATAAGACAATTGTCGTAATATAATAGGATATGTATAGAACATAAGCACTTTTAATATTTCTTAGTTATTATATCCCCCCCCCCCTGGCCATAGTAAAGCCGGCCACAGTTTTGCTGCAGCTGGCCAGCTTTTCTCTTAAGAGTGACATTCTGCACAATATACAAGATCGAAAACGTGTCAGTTAACAATTATGAATTAATTATATTAATATATCCCCCCCCCCCCTGCATTTCTTATATAGTTTGGGTCGTGACTCTCCTACGTCCCTCTTCCACTGTGACGACCCTTAACTCTGGTAGGTCGTCGCTGCTGCATACGTTATCTGAAACTGAATATTTTCTTAATAGCATGTATAGCTACAAAATTTCTTCCTCAGTTTCGCCTAGAATCGCCATCATTTTCGCCATCTCCTGCTTGCACGATTCTTGCCACTTCTTATATCAGTCAGCTTCAAGGATGTCTGTTATATCTGCAGTATCTATAAAATTCGCAATCACGCAGTGTTAGTTAGAATTCGACACTTACCATCAGCCATCACCATGATTGCCGATCGGATGCTCGAAACTGAGCTTGGTGCTATTTTTTAAATAACGGCTTAATGATTTCTGTTGTGGGAAACAGTCTAGAAGTTTGTATAACGTTTTAGACGCTTGTGTAACATGGGCGAAATCGACTACACAGTTGTAACAATAAGTTAATAATCGCTATGGTACACGTGTCCTGTTTGCCATATAAAAATTAAATTACATCCAAGGCCTGCACGCAGCTTTATACGTATAGATGTAGTAGATTATGAGGCTCCATATAAACACAGACTACATTAAAACGATTGGGTGTCGACGGTCATACAGCCGCTGTTATTTGCTAGGTAGTCAAATAAACTTAAAACTACCTTACACAATGCTCAATGATGCGTTTAATAATATTGCCCAGGTTTTATTACAATAATCACAGCTATTTTTGATGTAGGCTGGCGGAACAAACTCTTCCTAACGCTCTTCTCCTCCCACACCTTTTCTGACCTTCTAGAACTTACCAGCTAAGGAGAGTCTCTTCCTATTGCCCTTTCTCCTCACTCAACTAGAATTTTCTGTTGCCACATTAGCACGCTCTCCTCAATATTTCAGAAACTTATAAAAGGATTCAATATAGTGATTATCTAAGTTTCGGGATGGTTGACTGATAATCATTATATTGAATCCTTTTATAAGTTTCGGGATGGTTGACTGATAATCATTATATTGAATCCTTTTATAAGTTTCGGGATGGTTGACTAATTATCATTATATTGAATCCACTTATAAGTTTCGGGATGGTTGACTCAAAAGGATTCAATATAATGATTATCAGTCAACCATCCCGAAACTTAAGAGGATTCAATATAATGATTATCAGTCAACCATCCCGAAACTTAAGAGGATTCAATATAATGATTATCAGTCAACCATCCCGAAACTTATAAGAGGATTCAATATAATGATTATCAGTCAACCATCCCGAAACTTAAGAGGATTCAATATAATGATTATCAGTCAACCATCCCGAAACTTATAAGAGGATTCAATATAATGATTATCAGTCAACCATCCCGAAACTTATAAGAGGATTCAATATAATGATTATCAGTCAACCATCCCGAAACTTATAAAATAATTCAATATAATGATTATCAGTCAACCATCCTCTTTTTCTGGAGAACTCTACTGACTGACTGTTCCAGGTGGTACACTTTGGTATTTGTTTAGTGTTCATGTAATCATTCATGAATTAAGTAAAATGTCACAAAATGAAAACAAAAAACCTAATATGTTTGTTGTTTCTTTTATCCAGACTTTTTACAACCTTCGTTTGAAACAATTTTCAGTCTACACTTAACTACATCACACCTGTTTGTGCATTAGAACAAAATAACAATAATAATCTGAACTTTTAAATTAAAAACTCTTCACTCCTGCTCTAAACTTTACAATCACTCTTGAAGTTTAAAAACTTCTCGATGCAAACAGTCATGAATAAAAACAAATTATAGTCTACAGCTTCAGTTAGTCTGGCATCAGATAACTAACATTGTACCAAATGGGAGATCAGGGACCGTCATAAAAACATCCCTGTCCAGTAACTGATTCCTTCAGAAGGTTATTACTTTTAAAGTTATATCTGGGCATAAAGTTGTCTTCTGTGATGTCTAACAAAGTAAACATTTATAAAGTAATAACACGTGTATTCTCCTTTCCAAATGCAAAATAAAGCAACAACAAAAAAAAAAAAAAAAAAAAAAAGAAGTCCGATTTGAGCTTTTAAGTGTGCCAATATGGAAATAAACTTAGAGCCGGGTGTTGAAAGCTGATAAGAGAAAGCACCCCTACCTCCACTACTTTGGCCGCTACCTCTTCCTACAAACTCACCCTGACCATCACACAGTGTATACCATGTTTTAAGTATTAGGTCGTCAAGAAATTAATGTCGCTTGTTTTTAGATGGAAAAAACACGAACAACTTATATATCAAAACAAAACATTTATTAAATGAAATAGTCTCCATTCTTATCGGTGATGCTTTTACATCTTACAATCAGGTTGTTAATGCCATGATTCAAGAAATCACTTGGCTTTGAAGCAAAAAATACATGTCGATGTCCTCTTTAACACCTTCCACATTTGT
>NW_013680731.1:0-2772 GCF_000517525.1 Limulus polyphemus
TTGAAAGGGATGAAGATCTAGGAAAGAGACTGAACAATGAAATAGTTATACATAGAATATATTTTATACTTTTCGTAGTTTTATAGATCATGGTGGTGTGATAGTTGTGTTGTGTATTATGTTGTATGGGGATAGATATTTGCATCATGGTTTGGGGGTGGTGGAAATTTTATGAAATTTGCCTGTGAGTGAATTCTGGTGGGTGGCTTTTTTGTAGTAGTTGATGGTAAGTTTAGAACTGCGGTCTTGTATTGTGTGTAGTGAGGTGTGTTTTACAACATAGTACGCTGGTGTGTAGTAAGATAGGCGGAAGGCAAGACGTATTACATTGTTTTGTAGTTTTTGTAGAATCAATAGTTGGTTGTTATTCATATTACATGTAACTATTGAGCTATAATCTAATAAAGGTCTGATAAATGTTTTATAAATGTGCATTGTTATTTTTAGTCTGCATCCGTGAGCGTGGTGACTTATTTTGTGGAGGTAAGCTATTCTAGTTTTAATTTTCTTGCTAATTTTCTTGAAATGTGTGTCCCAAGTTAGTTTAGGGTTTATGGTTATACTTAAGAATTTAGCAGACTTGGAGAATGAGATCGGGGTATTGTAGAGGTTTGATCTAGCTAACTTGACACGCTTAAGTCTTTTGTTTAATCTTTGGAAAAGTATAATTGCTTGGGTTTTAGTGGGATTGAGTATTATCCTCTATTTGTTGCACCACTGTGTGATTTTGGCGAGGGCTGTTTGAATTTTCTTTGCTCCATGGTGCTATTACTTTGGTGTATTGTGAGGCATGCGTCAGAAGCGTGGTTGGTTGTGTTAGATGGTTAACGAAGACTGTGTACAGCAAAGGGCTTAAGATTGACACCTGTGGGTCAATCCAGACATCTGTTTAACATTAAAGTGAAGCTTTCTCTAATCTTTCAGTATGTTTTATAAAACTCTACTGGTAGTCCATCGGATCCAGGAGCTTTATTTGGTTTCATTATATTGATTGTTTCTTTACATTCTTTTATTGATAGTGGGTGGTCTAATAATGTGGTGGGATTGTTTTCTAGGGCTAGTCTATGTTTTGTGATGTTGTCCCATTTGGTTCTATCTTTGTTGTTCGGAATATAATTCTGTAAAGAACTTTTTTGCTATATTTAACATTATTTTGGGGTTGGTTTGACTTGTTCCTGTTTCATCTTTTAGGCTATTCATGTTTGTCTTTTGTTTGTTTTCTTTAAATTGTTTCTAGAATAAACTTGTGAATTTTTCTTTACTTTCTATTTTCTGGATTGCTGTTTGTATTTTTAAATTTTCGAATTTTTTGAGTGTATAGATCTTCAAGTTTCGTTTTGATTATTTGGATTGATTTTATGAATTTTGGATTGTTTTCATTATTTCCTGATAGGGTAGTTAACGTTATTTCTACGGTGTCTATTTCTTTTTCGAGCTTTTTGTTTTCCGTGTTCTTTAAATATATTTTTGGCTATATTTTTGAGGTTTTCCCACCAGAGAGGGCTGGTCGTTTGTTTGCATAGATTTATTAATTATTTTTTAATATCATATTTTTTTTTTACATGTTCTTTATTTAGGAGAGAGACATTGAGTTTCCAACCTCCCTGACCACTGGGCAGTGTTTGGTATTTTAACTTTAAGATATACACAGTAGTGATCGCTAACATAAAATACCCTTGTCCCTAAGAGACTTATCCAGGTTTGATCCATCCAGGCCACTGTTTAGTAGCTGGTGTAGAACCTATCAAGCCTGACCCCCACCCCGGAACTACTCCAGTATGTAAGCCCGGGTTCATGACCTTTGAGGTGTCACTTAAGTTAAAGGTTTCTACTACACGTTTGAATAATTGTGCTGTTTCGTCTAATTTGGTAGTTCCATTTCTTTTATCCAGGATTGCGTTTAAAACTACATTGAAGTCTCCACCCATTATTATATCATGGGTACAGTATAGATAATTATATAAATTCCCAAAAAATTGTTTTCTTATAGTATCTTTGTCTGGGGCATATATATTTATAATTCTTAATGTTTTACTTTTTATCTCGACATTGATGAGGCATATTCTGCCATATTCATCTTATATCTAGCTCACACCTAATTTACCTTTGGGCCTCTGGAACAGAGGCCATTTTTTATTTTTGTCCTTGCAAAAATTTTTGAGGACAACTGCGTCTTGGCTCATTTCTTCCCGGGGGTCTGACTATGATTCGCTGAATTCAAAGTCTTTTTGCGATTGACAATATCTCGTTAATTACTAGCTGGCACTATCTACATCTGAAGTTACTTCCATGCTTACTGCATTTTCGCTTTTTGACGGTTGTCTGTTTTTGTACTTGGTTTTTTATTTTTCTTCCACTGGTTTTACTATTTTCTCCTCATTATATATATAATTTTTGGTTGTATAATTTCTCTAATTCTGATTTTATTATCTGTATCGATTCTATGAATTTCGGTTTATTTTCATTGTTATTTGATAATGCTGTGAGCATTCTTTCTAGGGTATCTTATCCTTTCTAAAACCCTGAGTGTTGAGTGTTTCTAAGGACAGAGACATTATGTTTGTTTGTTATGGTTTGTACTATTTTTTTATGATATATTTACCATGTAGTAGTCCTTCGTTAATCTTAAAAACTAGCTTATACCTAGGTTACCTTTGGGTCCCTGTTCCAGAGACCCTTTTTTCTTCTTCTTCTCTTTGCTTTTGGTGGACGACGGCGTCTTGGGGCGTTTCTTCCCAGTGGTCAGGGGTTCGTCCGTTTCTGACGCTGAAG
>NW_013680731.1:3262-5215 GCF_000517525.1 Limulus polyphemus
ACCTCAGCATTGGCATACTTGTATAAAGTTTGGGACAGGCTTGGCCATGTCCATTTTAACTTTCCGGTTACCATTTAGGACTTCCGGGAAATCTTTATATGTGTTACAAAGAAAACCTTACCGAATTCACTCAGAACATCGGTAAGGCACTCGTTGGGGATTTCATGATGTAACCCCCTTATAGTTAACCCTTTTACGTTGTTCCCTGCTGGCGTGATCACTACTTTTTTATTATTAACTTCAAAAAACCCTTTACCCAACGCTTTGTTGGTAGCTGAAATTGATGTGAAGGGTAGCTGTTTGTATTTTTAAGTTTTCAAATTTTTGGTTGTATAATTTCTCTAATTCTGATTTTATTATCTGTATCGATTCTATGAATTTCGGGTTATTTTCATTGTTATTTGATAATGCTGTGAGCATTCTTTCTAGGGTATCTATTTCTTTGTTTCTTTTCTTAGCTATTTGTCTTCCGTTTTCTTTAAATTTATTTTTTCTGTGTTTTTTAGGTTTTCCCACCAGTCGGGGCTGATGGTTTGTTTACATATTCCTATTAATTCTGTCTTAATGTTTTCTGTAATATTTTCTTGTTTAAGGAGAGAGACATTGAGTTTCCAATGTCCCTGACCTCTGGGCTGTGTGTTTGGGATTTTAACTTTCAGGTATACACAGTGGTGGTCGCTAACATAAAATACCCTGGTCCCTAAGGGACTTATCCAGGTTTGATCCAGCCAGGCTACTGTTTCGTAGCTGGTGTAGAACCTGTCAAGCCTGACCCCCACCCCAGAGCTACTCCAATATGTGAGCCCGGGTTCGTGGTTTTTTAGATATCACCAGGTATCGTTAAGATTAAAGGTTTCTGCTACACGTTTTAGTAATTGGGCTGTTTCATCTAATGTGGTTGTACCATTTCTTTTGTCTAGAATAGCGTTTAACACTATGTTGAAATCTCCACCCATGATTATGTCATGGGTGCAGTATAAATAATTGTATAAATTTTTAAAGAACTGTTTTCTAATGGTATTTTTGTCAGTGCATATACGTTTATAATTCTTAATGTTTTGCTGTTTATTTCTACATTGATGAGGCATATTCTGCCATATTCATCGTGTCTAAAATGTTTTATGTTGCCTGTGAATTTATTACTTATTATTATGCCGGTTCCAGAGCTTCTATTGCTTCTGAAGCTCCAGAAAGATCGGAGAATAAACTTGTTTTGAAATTTTTTAATTTGTTCGTGGGTATGGATATGGGTTTCCTGTAGGAATAATATATCTATTTTTTTCTTGACATATAATCTATTACGAAATCCTGTTTTTTATCCTTTCTAAAACCTTGAGTGTTGAGTGTTAGTAAGGACAGAGACATTATGTTTGTTTGTTATGGTTTGTACTATTTTTTATGATATATTTACCGTGTAGTAGTCCTTCATTGATTTTAAAAACTAGCTTATACCTAGGTTACCTTTGGGCCCCTGTTCCAGAGACCCTTTTTTCTTCTTCTTCTCTTTGCTTTTGGTGGACGACGGCGTCTTGGGGCGTTTCTTCCCGGTGGTCAGGGGTTCGTCCGTTTCTAACGCTGAAGAATTCTTCGCTGAGCTCCAGGTCTTTTTCGATTGACGATATCTCGTCAATCACTAGCTTAGCGTCATCGTCACTGGAACTTTCACACTCGGATGATGTTTCCATTTTTTCTTTTTCACTATTGTTCACTTTGTCTTTGTTAGGTTCTTCGCTCACTTCCTTTACTGGCTCCTGTTGCTCGGGGACGGGGTCTTTGACTACAGAAGTGAAACGTTTTTTTGTAGCACGTGCGGAAGTCGTGGTCGCCTCTGCTCTTTCTACACTCGTTTCCGCACTCTGTAGACTCGTGGCCGTACTGACCACATCGCCTATAGAGCGGGACAGTGCATTCTGCAGCCAGGTGCCCAGTCCTCTTACATTTGGCGCACAGCCT
>NW_013680732.1:0-4720 GCF_000517525.1 Limulus polyphemus
GTACGGAAGTGAGCATTGTTCACTGGACATCAAATACGTGGGTTTGATTGTACGGAAGTGAGCATTGTTCACTGGACATCAAATATGTGGGTTTGATTGTACGAAAGTGAGCATTGTTTACTGGACATCAAATACGTGGGTTTGGTTATACGGGAGTGCGCATTGTTTACTGGACATCAAATATGTGGGTTTGATTGTACGAAAGTGAGCATTGTTCACTGGACATCAAATACGTGGGTTTGATTATACGGGAAACTCAAACCTGTATATTACAGATACCCCTTTTTATCGGTTTAAAATAACGATATGTATATTTTTATATGAATCTTGTAGGTATGGTATATTCACGAAATCATCTGACATTATTGTTATTATTTTGTAGCTAAATTTACAGTGGATGGTTTTGAGCTGCGACCCCTTGCGGACGGAAAGAGAACTTTGTGCCGAACTACCTGTGAGTATAAAGTGCCAGTTGGTCAATGCATCTAATCAACTGTTTTTAGGGATGTTTAAAAATTTGTCGAGTCTGCGCGATGAGGTCACGTGACGTTACGATTTTTACAACTTATTGCATTGTTTGCTGTCGATGTGATGTATATAAACATGTATTTATTCTCACGTCAAAGTTAATAGAAAATCTGACAATGTTTTGACGTATCGTAGCGTTAACAGTCAAGGGTGAAAGTATTGGTCGTGATAGCAAACCAATGATTGTCATATGAATCTTGTATTTAAGCTCTGTTTGTTAATGTTTTTCAACATGAATTTAACATTAATATATCAAATGATTAACATCAATCAAATAATACCAATGAACAATGCTCACTTCCGTACGATCGAACTCACATATTTGATGTCCAGTAAACAATGCTCACTTTCATCGAATTCTACGCCACCTACCGGCACACTGCCCCTTTTCTTTCTGTACTGTGCAAGCAGGGTAATTCCATTAACGTCAATTGGTCCACGTTGTCCCGTGGTTAGTGTTGTCGTCTTTTGACAGTCCACGGAAAGCGTCACTTTCTGACGATCGACGCTAAGGTCAACCTTGTGCCATTGTTTGTCATTCACCTGAAATATCACAAACTGTGGTTAGTTTCAGGTGTAGAGTTAAGGGGGGTGTTTAGTTAGTGATGTTGGCACATTAAAACCATAAACACTGTTCTGGCCGAGTGTGGCTTAGTGTGTCGAGACTTTGAATCTGAGAGTTCGTGGTTAGCGCCCTGTTAGCGCACAAAAACGTGCTTTGCAATTTGGGGTCGTAATCGCGTTATAAGAGTAACGGTCAGATCACACTATTCGATCAAACAAGAGTAGTTCAAAAGGCGGTAATGGGTGTTGTTGATTGGCTGCATTTTCTCTACCTTAGCGAAGATGGCTATGGGAGGAAGCCTTTGTGACAACTGTGAATGGAACGTACACAAGAAGTGTAGTTTTGTTCTTCTAGGTGGGGTGGGGGAGAATATGAAATTCTACAAGACCTCCGACAAATGGCAAATCTATAATAGATTAGGCCTCACGTTTATTTCTCTTTGAAATATTTAAATTAAGTGCAGAGAGAGAGAGAAACCACTTAATCTAATGCAACTACTTCGTTCAATTTTGCCCACCTCGGTGGTTCAGATGTGAATATAAGGGCTTATAATGCTACAGATAGGGTTTCGAGACCCGCGAAGGGCTAAGTACAGATATCTCATTGTGCATCTTTGTTCTTAACAACAACAAAAAACTTTGACTCAGCGGTAAGTCTGACGGATTATAATGCTAAAAATCGGGTTATCATACCCGCGGGAACAGAGTATACATAGCCCATTATGTATCTAACACAGCCAGTTCGTGTAGAGAGAGAACAAACAATATCTATCACAGCCAGTTCGTGTAGAGAGAGAACAAACAATATCTAACACAACCAGATCTTGTAGAGAGAAAACAAACAATATCTAACACAACCAGTTCGTGTAGAGAGAGAACAAACAATATCTAACACAGCCAGTTCGTGTAGAAAGAAAACAAACAGTATCTAACACAACCAGATCTTGTAGAGAGAAAACAAACAACATCTAACACAACCAGTTCGTGTAGAGAGAAAACAAACAATATCTAACACGGCCAGTTCGTGTACAGAGAAAACAGACACTGTCTAATACAGCCAGTTCGTGTAGATAGAAAACAGACACTGTCTAATACAGAGTTCGTGTAGATAGAAAACAAACGCTATCTAATACAGCCAGTTCGTGTAGATAGAAAATATACATTATCTAATACAGCCAGTTCGTGTAGATAGAAAATATACATTATCTAATACAGCCAGTTTGTGTATAATAGAACAAGTGGAAGAGCTAGGACAGTAGCTATCTGTTTACGATATTTAAAGTCCTGTACGACATTCTGGTAAAAATAAAATCAATATTAAGACTCCGAAGAATTGGTTAATATAAAATCATCTATCACTTCCGGTATTTTTCTTTTTACAAGGTTAATATTAAAACGTGTGTATAATATAACAAGTGGAAGAGCTAGGACAGTAGCTATCTGTTTATGATATTTAAAGTCCTGTAGGACATTCTGGTAAAAATAAAATCAATATTAAGACTCCGAAGAATTGGTTCATATAAAATCATATATCACTTCCGGTGTTTTTCTTTTTACAAGGTTAATATTAAAACGTGTGTATAATAGAATAAGTGGAAGAGCTAGGACAGTAGCTATCTGTTTACGATATTTAAAGTCCTGTAGGACATTCTGGTAAATATAAAATCATCTATCACTTCCGGTATTTTTCTTTTTACAAGGTTAACATTAAAATGTGAGCTACCTTGATGTTACGAAAGGTGAGTGTTTGAGGTCTGCCCTGGATGTCCAGTGTATAAAACTCCAGTTCATTCTTCTTGGTGTTGATAGTAATCCCAAACTGTGGCTTTCCCAAAATGTCGTCGATACGGATGAGGTTCCACGGACCTCTATGTAAGTTCCGCTTCCGGAAAGTGGTCACGAAAGAAAATTGATCCGGTAAGCCCTGGGGGAAAATGTTCCTGTTGAAAAACAAACAAGAAACAGGTGTTTAAAAGTTCCTGTTTACGTTCAAGAATTGTCCTCTGTTACCGTTGTATGTGTAGAAATCTAGGTGTTAATTTGTGTTTGTATAGAAAGCTAAGAAATTCACTTTGTTACCAATATCTATATATATAATAGCCAAATGTTCGTCTATCTGTTGTCACGATCTGTATCACCTGAGCTAATCGTAGAAATATTTATATATATATATATATATATTTACATATCAAAATGTTTAATTTTAAAAGTACATTAACAAAAAAGTTATTCATTTTCTGAAATTCCTAAAACTTCCTATCAACATCGATCCATCAGTTTTCGTATGTTCTGGACGGGCAATCTGAGACAAAAACTTATTATTAAGAACAACATTTTTCTTTTTCTGAGAGAATTTCACGATTAAAACGGGACTTCCTTCGTTGATTGATTGACAAAAATATTTTGAAGATATGTGCATGAACGAAAAAAGAAAACAAAGAGAAGTTTGAGTAAATATTTTTTGTTATTTGGTGTGTGTATATATATATATATATATTAATTCTACAATGGTAGCGGTCTTTCCTTTCGTTTAGTAAAATGACAAGGAACGGGGGCATGCACCGGAAAAAAATCCCGCAGCAACTTAGCAAAGTTGAACGTCCTGTTGTGTTGAATGTATCCATTACTTCAAAACACAAAATTTTTTGCCAAAAATGCATTGTATTCAGTTCTTAAAAACAAACGCAGAGCAGTTTTCCTTATTGAAATAACACATGCAATGACAAAAGACGGTTGTAAACGGCCCACCAGACAATCATATTGTATATACGCTCTGATTCAAGGAATTTCGTTCACTGAACATTTTATATTTATTCATCAACATTTTTAGAAAAATTACCATTGAATTGTTTCAACGGGCATCCTCAAATATTATTGGAAGTCTAGTAATGTTCGTTACCGGCCTATGTCCAGAAACCTAGTAATGTTTGTTACCGGTATCTGTCCATGCATCTTGTAATCTTTGTTTGTTATGGGCCTATTTCCAGAAACCTAGTAATGTTTGTTACCGACCTATGTCCAGAAACCTAGTAATGTTTGTTACCGGTATCTGTCCATGCATCTTGTAATCTTTGTTTGTTACGGGCCTATTTCCAGAAACCTAGTTTAATGTTTGTTACCGGTATCTGTCCAGAAACCTAGTATTGTTTGTTACCGGCCTATGTCCAGAAACCTAGTTTAATGTTTGTTACCGACCTATGTCCAGAAACCTAGTAATGTTTGTTACCGACCTATGTCCAGAAACCTAGTTTAATGTTTGTTACCGGCCTATGTCCAGACACCTAGTTTAATGTTTGTTACCGACCTATGTCCAGAAACCTAGTTTAATGTTTGTTACCGACCTATGTCCAGAAACCTAGTATTGTTTGTTACCGGCCTATGTCCAGACACCTAGTTTAATGTTTGTTACCGACCTATGTCCAGAAACCTAGTTTAATGTTTGTTACCGACCTATGTCCAGAAACCTAGTATTGTTTGTTACCGGTTTATGTCCAGAAACCTAGTTTAATGTTTGTTACCGACCTATGTCCAGAAACCTAGTAATGTTTGTTACCGGTATCTGTTCATAGAGCTTGTAATCTTTGTTTGTTACCGGTATCTGTCCATAAAGCTTGTAATCTTTGTTAAC
>NW_013680733.1:0-1013 GCF_000517525.1 Limulus polyphemus
AATATTTGTCTTCTTATTGACAGTACACAGTTTCGTTAAATCTTGTGGTTTGTTAGTGATAGTACACAGTATCGTTAAATCTTGTGTCTTCTTATCGACAGTGAACAGTATTGTTAAATTCTGTGTCTTCTTATTGACAATACACAGTATCGTTAAATCTTATGGCTTATTATTGATAGTACACAGTATCGTTAAATCTTGTGTCTTTTTATTGACAGTACACAGCATTGTTAAAACTTGTGTCTTTTTATTGATAGTATACAGTATCGTTAAATCTTGTGTCTTCTTACTGTCAGTACACAGCATTATTAAAACTTGTGTCTTTATATTGACAGTACACAGTAATGTTAAATCTTGTGGCTTGTTAGTGATAGTACACAGTAATGTTAAATCTTGTGGCTTGTTAGTGATAGTACAAGTATTGTTAAATCTTATGGCTTGTTATTGATAGTACACAGTATCGTTAAATCTTGTGTCTTCTTATTGACAGTACACAGTATTGTTAAATATTTTGTCTTCTTATTGACAGTACACAGTTTCGTTAAATCTTGTGTCTTCTTATCGACAGTGAACAGTATTGTTAAATTCTCGGTCTTCTTATTGACAGTACACAGTATCGTTAAATCTTGTGGCTTGTTATTGATAGTACACAATATCGTTAAATCTTATGGCTTATTATTGATAGTACACAGTATCGTTAAATCTTGTGTCTTCTTATTGACAGTACACAGCATTGTTAAAACTTGTGTCTTCTTATTGACAGTACACAGTATTGTTAAATATTTTGTCTTCTTATTGACAGTACACAGTTTCGTGAAATCTTGTGTCTTCTTATCGACAGTGAACAGTATTGTTAAATTCTCGGTTTTCTTATTGACAGTACACAGTTTCGTTAAATATTGTGGCTTGTTATTGATAGTACACAATATCGTTAAATCTTGTCTTCTTTTTGATAGTACATAGTATTGTTAAATCTTGTGTCTTCTTATTGACAGTACACAGTATCGTTAAAT
>NW_013680733.1:1735-3109 GCF_000517525.1 Limulus polyphemus
ATCTCGTGTCTTCATATTGATAGTACACAGTATCGTTAAATCTTGTGTCTTCTTATTGACAGTACACAGCATTGTTAAAACTTGTGTCTTCTTATTGACAGTACACAGTATTGTTAAATCTTGTGTCTTCTTATTGACAGTACACAGCATTGTTAAAACTTGTGTCTTCTTATCAACAGTACACAGTATTGTTAAATCTTGTGTCTTCTTCTTGACAGTACAGAGTATTGTTAAATCTTGCGTCTTCTTATTGACAGTTCACAGTATTGTTAAATCTTGTGTGTTCTTATTGATAGTACACAGTATCGTTAAATCTTGTGGCTTGTTAGTGAAAGTAAACATTATCGTTAAATCTTGTAGCTTGTTAGTGATAGTACACAGTATCGTTAAATCTTGTAGCTTGTTAGTGATAGTACATAGTATTGTTAAATATTGGGTCGTCTTATTGACAGTACACAGTATTGCTAAATATTGTGTCTTCTGATTGAGAGTACACAGTATTGTTAAATATTGTGTCTTCTTATTGACAGTACAAGATATTGTTAAATCATGTTTTTCTTACTAATAGTACACATAATCGTTAAATCATGTGTCCTGTTATTGATAGTACACAGTATTGTTAAATCTTGTGTCGTCTTATTGACAGTAGACAGTTTTGTTAAATCTGGCGTCTTCTTATGGAGAGTACACAGTATTTTTAAATCTTGTGTCTTCTTATTGACAGTACACAGTACCGTTAAATCTGGGGTCATCTTATTGACAGTACACAGTATTGCTAAATCATGTGTATTCTTATTGATAGTACGCAGTATCGATAAATCTTGTGGCTTGTTAGTGAAAATACACAATATCGTTAAATTTAGTGTCTTCTTATTGACATTTAACGATACTGTGTACTCTTGTGTCTTCTTATTGACAGTACACAGTATTGTTAAATGTTAGGTCTTCTTATTGACAGTACACAGTATTGCTAAATCTTAGGTCTTCTAATTGACAGTACACAGTATTGTTAAATCATGTTTCTTCTTATTGACAGTACACAGTAATGTTAAATCATGTGTTTTCTTATTCATAGTGCACAGTATCGTTAAATCTTGTGGCTCGTTAGTGAAAGTACACATTATCGTTAAATCTTGTTGCTTGTTAGTGAAAGTACACATTATCGTTATAAGTTTTATCTTCTTATTGACAGTACACAGTATTGCTAAATCATGTGTATTCTTATTTACAGTTCGCAGTATCGATAAATCTTGTGGCTTGTTAGTGAAAATACACAATATCGTTAAATTTAGTGTCTTCTTATTGATAGTACACAGTATCGTTAAATCTTGTGTCTTCTTATTGACAGTACACAGTATAGTTAAATCTTGGTCT
>NW_013680733.1:3860-6193 GCF_000517525.1 Limulus polyphemus
GTTAAATCTTGTGTCTTCTTATTGACAGTACACAGTATAGTTAAATCTTGGTCTTCTTATTGACAGTACACAGTATCGTTAAATCTTTTGTGTTCTTATTGATAGTACACGGTATCATTAAATCTTGTGTTTTCTTATTGACAGTACACAGTATTGTTAAATCTTGTGTCTTCTTTTTGACAGTACACAGTATCGTTAAATCTTGTGTCTTCTTATTGACAGTACACAGTATAGTTAAATCTTGTGAATTCTTACTGAGAGTACACAGTATTGTTAAATCTTGTGTCTTCTTATTGACAGTACACCGTATAGTTAAATCTTGGTCTTCTTATTGACAGTACACAGTATCGTTAAATCTTTTGTGTTCTTATTGATAGTACACAGTATTTCTAAATCTTGTGTCTTCTTCTTGACAGTACACAGCATTGTTAAATCTTGTGTCTTCTTATTGACAGTAAACATTATTGTTCAATCTTGTCTGTTTTTATTGACAGTACACAGTATTGTTAAACCTTGTGTCTTCTTATTGAGAGTACACAGTATTGTTAAATCTTTTGTCTTCTTATTGACAGTACACAGTATAGTTAAATCTTGGTCTTCTTATTGACAGTACACAGTATCGTTAAATCTTATGTCTTCTTTTTGAAAGTACACAGTATCGTTAAATCTTGTGTATTCTTAGTGACAGTACACAGTATTGTTAAATCTTGTGTCTTCTTATTGAAAGTACCCAGTATTGTTAAATCTTGTGTCTTCTTATTGAAAGTACCCAGTATTGTTAAATCTTGCGTCTTCTTATTGACAGTACACAGTATTGTTAAATCTTGTGTCTTCTTATTGAGAGGACACATTACTGTTAAAGCTTGTGTTTTATTACTGACAGTACACATTATCTTTGAATATTGTGTCTTCTTCTTGAGAGTACACAGTATTGTTAAATCTTGTGTGTTCTTATTGATAGTACACAGTATTTTTAAATCTTGTGTCTTCTTATTGACAGTACACAGTATCGTTAAATCTTGTGTCTTCTTATTGACAGGACACATTACTGTTAAATCTTGTGTCTTCTTATTGAAAGGATAAATTAGTGTTAAATCTTGTGTTTTATTACTGACAGTACACATTATCTTTGAATATTGTGTCTTCTTCTTGAGAGTACACAGTATTGTTAAATCTTGTGTGTTCTTATTGATAGTACACAGTATTTCTAAATCTTGTGTCTTCTTATTGACAGTACACAGTATCGTTAAATCTTGTGTCTTCTTATTGAAGGTACACAGTATTGTTAAATCTTGTGTCTTCTTACTGACAGTACACAGTATCGTTAAATATTGTGTCTTCTTATTGACAGTACACAGTATCGTTAAATCTTGTGTCTTTTTATTGATAGTACACAGTATCGTTAAATCTTGTGTCTTTTTATTGATAGTACAGAGTATCGTTAAATCTTGCGTCTTTTTCTTGATAGTACACAGTATTGTTAAATCGTGTGTCTTCTTATTGACAGTACACAGTTTTGTTAAATCTTCAGTCTTCTTATTGACAGTACACATTATCGTTAAATCTTGTGGCTTTTTATTGACAGTACACAGTATTGCTAAATCGTGTGTCTTCTTATTGATAGTACACAGTATTGTTAAATCTTGTGTCTTCTTATTGACAGTACACAGTATTGTTAAATCTTGTGTCTTCTTATTGAAAGTACACAGTATCGTTAAATCTTGATTCTTCTTATTGACAGTACACAGTATCGTTAAATCTTGTGTCTTCTTATTGACAGTACACAGTATCGTTAAATCTTGTGTCTTTTTATTGACAGTACACAGTATCGTTAAATATTGTGTCTTCTTATTGAAAGTACACAGTATCGTTAAGTCTTGTGACTTCTTATTGACAGTACAAAGTATTGTTAAATCTTGTGTCTTCTTATTGAGAGTACACAGTATTGTTAAAGCTTATGTCTTCTTATTGACAGTACACAGTATCGTTAAATCTTGTGTCTTTTTATTGATAGTACACAGTATTGTTAAATCATGTGTCTTCTTATTGTCAGTACACAGTTTTGTTAATTCGTGTGTCTTCTTATTGACAGTACACAGTATCGTTAAATCTTGTGTCTTCTTATTGACAGTACACAGTATCGTTAAATCTTGTGTCTTTTTTATTGATAGTACACAGTATTGTTAAATCGTGTATCGTCAATAAGAAAGTACACAGTATCGTTAAATCTTGTGTCTTCTTATTGACAGTACACAGTATCGTTAAATCTTGTGTCTTCTTATTGACAGTACACAGTATCGTTAAATCTTGTGTCTTTTTTATTGATAGTACAC
>NW_013680734.1:0-4718 GCF_000517525.1 Limulus polyphemus
CATTCTTTACTTACCTAACTTCCAGTGAATACATTCTTTACTTACATAACTTCCAGTGAATACATTCTTTACTTACCTAACTTCCAGTGAATACATTCTTTACTTACCTAACTTCCAGTGAATACATTCTTTACTTACATAACTTCCAGTGAATACATTCTTTACTTACCTAACTTCCAGTGAATACATTCTTTACTTACCTAACTTCCAGTGAATACAATCCCAGCTATTTCTATAGATTTTTATTAATAATATTGAACTTCAAATGTTAAGCACCAAATTTGATATAATTGTGTCAAAATTATAAAGAAAGGCTCTCTGTCGTTCTTCTAAAAATATTTTCGTTTAGCTACGTTTAGTTTTCATTCTTGCTTTAATCATGATATTGTTAAGTTGACATTTATTAGTGAAGTGTCATAAATTAAACATTATATAGAATAAAAGTTTTTATAACATACATAAGAACACACTATAAGAAAAAAATAACTTTATCAAAAAAATCACATATTATGAAGATAAAATATTCAGTAAGACTCATTAGAATAAAGTTAACAGTAAATTATTATAATTTGTTAACATTTTTGTCATAACTTTCATGCTTATTAATAATTGGTTGAACACAGAAAAACCAAGAAGGTAAGAAAAACGAAATTGTGGTATTAGATCCGAAAAGGTCAAATGCGATTAACATAGGAATGACTAAGCTACCACCACCGAGGACAATCAAGACAGCCATCTTGAAGATGGACAGCACCATTGTGAATAGGGAAGGGATAGAGGTAAGAATCTGGATCTAATTCTGACAATGTTTCATTAATAGTAAAAGTTAGTCTATATATCACAGGTAAGTAGTAACTTTAGGGAAATACTAAATGCCATGGCAAATAGTAAAACAATAATAATTTATTCAGCATTTTACAATTTGCCTAGGCATTTGCTGTATGTATGGACACAGGTTTTCCACTTAGGAAAAGCCAGAGCCAAGTGTTGGTGAAGGTAAAGAGCTTAAAGCTAAACCGAATATTGTTTCAAACATAATTAATTTTTGATCTGTCTACAGCGTGAAAATTGTTATCTTATTCAACCTGAGAATACACATAGCAAAGTAAAATTTTTACATAGAAAAGTAACAAACATATCAAATGCTATGGTGGATATATTGCATGCAAACAGTAATTTTAGGCAGATGATTATTTGCCTAGACAAGTCATCCTTTTGCCTGTGACACGAAATGTGGGTATCAAGAGTATAAAATGTATTCACGACCTTAACTGTGTTAGTTAATGATTACTTTCATGCATTTAATGCTTCATCCCTCTTAGCTAAAAAAACCTTGACTACTCTTGAGAATCAATTATGAAAAAACCAAGTCCACTAGTCAGACCATTTAGTTTTACATCTCTGAAATATGTCTTCCATTGCTATTGCCTGTGTAAGTTTGACTCAAATAAAATTTTTTTATCTTATTTGTACAGAAACATTTTCATGTATTATTTTGAACTGTAAAACACATTTTTTATTGTATATGAATCAGTATTTTTGTTATTAACAAGTTACACTGCATGTATGTACTTGCAGAAAATCCTGTCAACAATGATGCCTACAGAAGATGAAAAAAACAAAATAGTAGAAGCTCAAATGAATAATACAGAAGTGCCACTAGGTACTGCTGAGCAGTTCCTTCTGACTCTTTCCTCAATCAGTGAATTAGAAGCAAGGCTTAGGTTGTGGGCTTTTAGACTTGATTATGACACTGCAGAAAGAGTGGGTAACATAGGTTTTATTTCTTTTGTGTGTGGAATATAAATTCAGTAAACATAGATGTTAATAGTTTGTTTGTTTGTTGTGAATTTTGCGCAAAGCTACATGAGGGCTATCTGTGCTAGCCATCCCTAATTTAGCAGTATAAGACAAGAGGGAAGGCAGCTAGTCATGACCACCCACTGCCAACCAACTCTTTTACCAACGAATAGTGGGATTGACCGTCACATATAATGCCCCCACAGCTGAAAGGGCAAGCATGTTTGGTGGGATGGGGATTCGAACCCGTGACCCTCAGATTACGAGTCGAGCACCCTAACCACCTGGCCATGCCAAGCCAGATGTTAATAGAAGCAAAAGTGAATTTAAAATGTTTGTGAAAGAGATAGCTTTTCAAATGTTTGTAATATATGTCATTTTTATTGATTTCTTGTTTGTAATGTAGTTTATTTCCTTCCATAAAAAGAACACAGTTTCCATTTATTATAGCTATTAAAAGAAAAGCAATAAGCTCTTCAAACTACATCTCATTAAGAGGTAGTCTCTCATTAATGGTGTTCGTTTCTTTTTTGATACGTTAAGAAGGTTATTAGTGTTAATTAATTAGCTTCACTGTTTTAAATGCCTCGTGACTTTAGTGTTTGCATAGGTTTAGTTTACAGTTAGTAATTAGGAATTATACCCTCTAGAACCAGTCAAACATGGAATAGTAGACTAAAGCAAAAAGTACAGTAAGCCTTAACCGTATTTATTTTCAACAGGAAAAAAGAAATATCAGTATTATTTATACTGCTAATGATGGATGGATTCAAGGGTGTCATCTATAACATTATAAATAGAAAATATTCATAGCCAGTTTCATTATTATGTAAAATAATACACTATGTAGAAGTGAAACGTATTCATTTTATGGTTTTATAAAACTGTAGTTACTTAAGTAGAGACATTGTCAAAATCTTCAGAACAAAAACATTGAATTTACTTTAATTATTGATAGGGATGAATTTTTATGTCTTTCTTTAAAGAAATTTAGAATGGTGGTTTCCAACCTTTTCCATCCTGAGCCCCCTTAAGTGTTACCATTTTTTTCCCTACATCCCCCACTTTCCCAGTAACATTCTCTACTCAGCTTCTAACAGTGCTCACAACATAAAGAATGTGAGAAAGGCTGATTGTAAATTTATTTTCAACTTACCAATTTTCTCTCTTTTAACTGATTGTATTACTTACTGTGTTTCCTTTAAGCAAAGCAAGCATGACAAAAATATATAGGCCAATAATCTATACACTTTCTCAACCCCATTATTGCCACCTTTTAATTTTAGTCATTTTGGGTAATCAGCTTACTTACGGGTCATTCTACCCCACCCACCAGGGGGCTTGCCCAGTTAGTTGGGAACAACTGATTTAGAATAAATTTTGTGGCTATTTCATTTTCCTTTGAGGCTAGAATCTCAATGAAATGAACATAGGAAAAACAGGCACTTTTGCATCTCAGCATGGCCTTGTATTTTGGTTACAAATCCAAAAGTAATAAAAGAAACAAAGCTTTAATGAGTGGATTTTATAAACTCCAACCAATAAGCTTTGTGGTAGAAATTATTTGGAATTAACAGTCAAGATCAATACAAGTTAACAATACTACTTCCATATATTCGAGTAGTCCACTTTTAGCTTTAGATGTAAACACTTAAAAGAAAATATTCACACATTGAGAAGGGATAGTCCTTTGAGAAAATTACTGCTATAATAACTTTAGACACATTATGCTACAATTTACAAAACATTTTATTTCAAATTGAATCCTAAAAAATTAACATCTTAAAAAAAGAAGATTGAGATGATACTGAACTTTTGGTTTGATGTAAGAAAGTTGTGACTGAATACAGTGTATTTTGGTTTGATGTAATATTTTCCACTGTATTCAGTCACAACTTTCGTTTGATGTAAGAAAGTTGTGACTGAATACAGTGTATTTTGGTTTGATGTAAGAAAATACACTGTATTCAGTCACAACTTTCTAACATCAAACCAAAATACACTGTATTCAGTCACAGCTGTTCCTTCCGACAACTTCGAACAATCACACTTCAATACATGACTTGACTTAATCCTATAGACTCCCGGTGGAGCATAGGGCCGCAACAACACCTCGCCAACGGACTCTATTCTGGGCTGCTCTCCTCAGCTGGGTCCACGCCATTCCGGTGGCCTTCGCTTCACTCCCGACCGATCTCCTCCACATCTGTTTTAGCCTCCCAGCTTTTCTTTTCCCTTGTGGGTTCCAATCCAAGGCCTGCCTTGTAACGTTGTCGACCGGTTTTCACAGTGTATGTCCAATCAAGCCCCATTTTCTTTTCCTGATGTCTTGGCTGACTGGGTTCTGGTTGTTCCTTTTCCATAGCTCTGTGTTTGAGATCTTCTCTGGCCACCTGATGTTTAGGATGTGTCGCAGGCACTTGTTGATGAACATCTGTATCTTGTTGGTGATGGTGTTCGTAACTCACCATGTCTCGGACCCATACAGGAGGACTGCTTTTACATTTGTGTTGAAGATGCAGATCTTGCTGCGCAGGGATAAGGCTTTGGAGTTCCAGATGGGTCGCAGGGTGTTGAACGTGAGCCTTGCTTTGTTGATCCGGCTCCTAACGTCATAGTCTGAATCACCGTCTCTGCTTACTATGCTTCCAAGGTAAACAAAGCGCTCTGTTTCCTTGATGTCTTTTCCCCGCAGCTGCAGTTGGCACTCTTGTTTGTTGTTCAGCCGCATCACCTCCATCTTTCTGGTGTTGATCTTCAGGCCGGTCTTTCCTGCTCCTCAGCGAGCCGGGTGAGCTTGGACTGTGCATGCTGTTGCTTGTGGGACAGAAGGCTGACGTCATCTGCAAATCCAGGTCCTCCAGCTGTTTGGTGAGGGTCCACTGGATGCCGGTGGCACTACCCTCAGTCGTTCTCCT
>NW_013680735.1:0-1343 GCF_000517525.1 Limulus polyphemus
CGCTAAATATTATTTCTGAATCCACTACATATAACTCAACAAACATCCTATATATTACTTGTGAATCAACTACATATAACTGAACAAAAAACCTACATATTACTGTGATGTAGTAATTGATATAATACATGGACACGAATAAGAATGCTTGATAAGTTCTAGTGATTGATATAAGTCATGGACATACAATAGAATGTTATATTTGTTGTAGCAATTGATATAACACATGGACATACATTACAATGTTATATGTGTCATAGTAATTGTTATAAAACATGGACATACATTAGAATGTTATATGTGATGTAGTGATTGATATAATACCCGGACATACATTAGAGTTTTATATTTGTTGTACTAATTGATATAATACATGGATACACATAATGTTATATGTGTTCCATTAATTGATATAATACATGGACATACATTAGAATGTTATATGTGATGTATTAACTGATAAAATAAATGGATACACATAATAATGTTATATGTGTTCTGGTAACTGATATAATACATGGACGTACATTAGAATGTTATATATGATGTAGTAACTGATATAATACATGGATACACATAAGAATGTTGTATGTGTTCTATTAATTAATATTATACATGGACACACATTAGAATGTTATATTTACATAGTAGTAATTGATATAATACCCGGACATGCATTAAAGTGTTATATTTGTTGTAGTAATTGATATAATACATGGTCATACATTATAATGTTATATGTTTTCTAGTAATTAATATAATACATGGACAGACATTATAATGTTATAGGTGATGCAGTAATTGATATAATACATGGACACGCATAAGAATGTTTGATAAGTTCTAGTGGTTGATATAATACATGGACATACATTAAAATGTTATATGTGTTGTAGTAATTGATATAATACATAGATATACTTTATAATGTTATAGGTGATGCAGTAATTGATATAACACATGGTCATACATTAGAATGTTATATGTGTTGTAGTAATTGATATAATAGATGGTCATACATTAGAATGTTATATGTGATGTAGTAATTGATATAATACATGAAAAGGCATAAAAATGTTATATATAATGTAGTATTTGATATAATACATGGATACACATAAGAATGTTATATGTGTTCTAGTAATTGATGTAATACATGGAGATACATTAGAATGTTATATGTGATGTATTAGTCTTAGTCTTAGTTCCTCCCGTTCCGTTGGGAACATTGGTCAGCAAGACTTCGCCATCTGCCTCTGTCATGAGCGGTCTTCACCGCTTGGTCAAATGATAGATCCACCGGTTTCAAATCCTCTTTAAAAGTTCTTCGCCATGTCTTCTTT
>NW_013680735.1:2278-5649 GCF_000517525.1 Limulus polyphemus
TCAGTTAAAGTTCCATCACCCCACATTATCCCATCACCAACATTCATCGGTTTTTTTCAAGACAAAATCTACCACCAAAAGAAAGAGAAAGGGAGATAACACACAACCTTGTCTCACTCCACTGTATACATTAAAGTACTCCGTGGTCCCAATGTTAGTTTTTACATAACTACTGGAGTTTTCATAAAGACTTTTGAATATGTTTATAAATTTTTCTGGTACACCATATAGTCCCACAATTTTCCACAACGTTTCTCGATGGACACTATCAAAGGCTTTACGGAAATCGATAAAGTTTAAGTTCATTTGACCTTTAAATTCTAAAGTTTGTTCTATGATGTTTCGTAAGGTAAATATCTGTTCAGTGCATGATCTTCCGCTTCTGAATCCAGCCTGTTCTTCCCTTAATAAGGCGTCCACTTCATCTTTCAACCTTTCTAATAATATATAACAAAAAGCTTTACCAGGTATTGATAGTAAAGAAATTACTCTCCAGTTGTTACAATCACTTAGGTCTCCTTTTTTCGGAATAGTGACAATCACACCCAGACCCCATTCTGATGGAACAGTTTCCTGTCTCCAAATCTTGTTAAAAATATTTAATAACTCCAGTTCCAACGCTTGACCTCCGTTCTTCAGTAATTCAGGTTGCAACTCATCTGACCCTGCTGCTTTGTTGTTTTCAGATTTTGCAACGCTCTTCTAGCTTCTTCTAGAGAAATGCCATTTAGGTTTACGATCAGAATTGCTCTGACAATTTCATTAGATAAGTCTAACAAAATATCAGGTTCACATTTGTTCAGGACTTCATTAAAATGTTCTTTCCACTTTCCAGTTGTTCTCTTTCCGTAGTCAGTCTCGTGCCATTTTTCGCTTTAATAGGTAAACCTCCACTAATTTTAAAACCAGAATATGTGATGTAGTAATTGATATAACACATGGATACACATTAGGATGCTATATGTGTTCTACTAATTGATATATTACATGGATACACATAAAAATGTTGTATGTGTTCTAGTAATTGATATAATACATAGTCATACATTAGAATGTTACATGTGTTGTCGTAAATCAATTACTAGAACACATATAACATTCTTATGTGTATCCATGTATTATATCAAATATTACATGGACATACATTAGAATGTTATATGTGATGTAGTAATTGATATAATACATGGATACACATAAGAATGTTATATGTGTTCTAGTAATTGATATAATACATGGACACGAATAAAAATGCTTGATAGGTTCTAGTGACTGATATAATACATGGACATCCATTAGAATGTTATATGTGATGTAGTAATTGGTATAATACCCGGACATACATTAGAATGTTATATTGGATATAGTAATTGATATAATACATGGACATACATTAGAATGTTATATGAATTATAGTAATTAAAATCATACATGGACGTACATCAGAATGTTATTTGCATATAGTAGTAATTGATACAATACATGAAAAAACATTATAATGTTATATGTATTGTAGTAATTCATATAACACATGGACACACATAAGAATGCTTTAGGAGTTATAGTAATTCATATAATACATGGTCATACATTAGAATGTTATATGTGTTTTAGTAATTGATATAATACATGGACATAAATTACAAATATATATATGTTGTACTAATTTATATAATACATAGACACACATTATAATGTTATATGTGTTGTAGTAACTCATATAATACATGGAAAAACATTATAATGTTATATGTGCTGTAGTAATTCATATAATACATGGACAAACATAAGAATGCTTTATGAGTTATAGTAATTGATATAATAGATGGTCATACATTAGAATGTTATATCTGATGTGGTAATTGATATAATAGATGGACATAAATAAGAATTTTATATGTGATGTAGTAATGGATATAATACACGGGCACGAATAAAAATGCTTGATAAGTTATAGTAATTCGTATAAACTTGGACATACATTATATTGTTATATGTGTTCTAGTATTTGATATAATACATGGATATACATTAGAATGTTATATGTAATGTAGTAATTGATATAATACATGGATACACATAAGAATGTTGTATGTGTCTAGTAATTGATATAATACATGCACATACATTAGAATGTTATATGTAATGTAGTAATTGATATAATACATGGATACACATAAGAATGTTGTATGTGTCTAGTAATTGATATAATACATGCACACACATTAGAATGTTATCTGTATATAGTAGTAATTGATATAATACATTATAAAGTTATATGAGTTAAAGTAATTTATATAGTACATGGTCATACATTAGAATGTTATATGTGTTGTAGTAATTGATATAATTGATGGACATACATTAGAATGTTATATGTGATGTACTAATTGGTATAATACATGGACATACATTAGAATGTTATATACGTTATAGTAATTGATATAATACATGGACATACATTAGAATGTTATATGAGTTATAGTAATTAAAATCATACATGGACGTACATTAGAGTGTTATATGTGTTCTATTAATTGATATAATACATGGACATACAGTACAATGTTATATGTGTTGTAGTAATTGATATAATACATGGATACACATTAGAATGTTATATGTATTGTAGTAATTGTTATAACACATGGACATACATAAGAATAATTTTTGTATATAGTAGTAATTGATATAATACATGAACACGCATTAGAATATTACATGTCTTGTAGTAATTGATATAATACATGGATATAGATTATAATGTTATGTGTGATTTTGTAATTGATATTATACATAGACATACATTAGAATGTTATATACGTTATAGTAATTGATATAATACATGGACATACATTAGAATGTTATATGAGTTATAGTAATTAAAATCATACATGGACGTACTTTAGAGTGTTATATGTGTTCTATTAATTGATATAATACATGGACATACATTAGAATGTTATATACGTTATAGTAATTGATATAATACATGGACGTACATTAGAATGTTATATGTGTTGTAGTAATTGGTATAATACATGGACATACATAGAATGTTATATGTAATGTAGTAATTGATATAATACATGGATACACATAAGAATGTTATATGTGTTCTAGTAATTGATATAATACATGGACACGAATAAGAATGTTTGATAAGTTCTTGTGATTGATATAATACATGGACATACATTAGAATGTTATATGTGTTGTAGCAATTGGTATAATACATGGACATACATTAGAATGTTATATGTGTTGTAGCAATTGGTATAATACATGGACACACGTAGAATGTTATATGTAATGTAGTAATTGATATAAAACATGGATACACATAAGAATATTATATATTTTCTAGTAATTGA
>NW_013680736.1:0-1423 GCF_000517525.1 Limulus polyphemus
GACGACCCACAAGGTAGTGTATATTAGATTAAAGGACAGACAGTATGATATATACTGGAGAACTATCAAAATATCCCTAACTAAAACAGTTCCTGAAGAGGGACGACCCACAAGGTAGTGTATATTAGATTAAAGGACAGACAGTTTGAAATATACTGGAGAACTATCAAAATATCCCTAAGTAAAACAGTTCCTGAAGAGGGACGACCCACAAGGTAGTGTATATTAGATTAAAGGACAGACAGTTTGAAATATACTGGAGAACTATCAAAATATCCCTAAGTAAAACAGTTCCTGAAGAGGGACGACCCACAAGGTAGTGTATATTAGATTAAAGGACAGACAGTATGAAAAATATACTGGAGAACTATCAAAATATCCCTAACTAAAACAGTTCCTGAAGAGGAACGACCCACAAGGTAGTGCATATTAGATTAAAGGACAGACAGTATGAAATATACTACAGAACGTGTTATTGAGTAAAAGAGTTGTTGGTCTCGAGACCACCTTTCAGAAGGTCTCAATTTCGGACCATTTGGGTCTCGATGTTTTATAGACCCTGAAAACGAGACCAAAACGAAAAAGTTTTACCAGTATTTAGACCTACCCAGGATTATTAAGCGCTAAATAGCGATTACTCAGCAGTTCGCACGAGGCGCGATATAGTATCAAAGATGTTTTACTAGTAAAGCCCCTTGGTAGTTGGTACTACTTTCTAAAGATGTTTATAGCGTTCCCCTTATTTTTGTCTACGTCACCAACCGCCATATTATCTGTACATCAATCCGCAGTTATAACATAATTCATAAATAATTGCATTACGAATAGGCCTACTTAGTTACTACAAGTTTGTGTGAACTTCGTCTGGTGCACGTATTTGCGTTAAACGTTAGCGATTATCCCTGATATTCAACATGTCTAGTAGATCTGCTGTGATCCTGTTTTGGCTTCAAAGATCGTAAGATAGATTTTCAAGTCAGGAAAAACATCCTCTATGACATGGTTTCATTCAAGTAAGGAGAAGCACCCTTTATTTATGCCCTTTACGCTATTTTTACTTCTTATTCATTCTCAGTCCCTCTGGAATGTCTTTCCTTAGTATTTTTTTCCTCAACAAATAATATTTGGATGCAATATCTTCTATATTTTCGTTTTTTAAGTGTTTGTGTTACCACATAATATGCTTGGAATATAATGAACCCTTTATGAATTTTGATAAATGTTTACACCCTGGTTACCTGCAATAAAAAAGAATAATACTGTTACGACAGCGGAAGTCACGCGATGCTGGGAGCATGCGCGCTGGAGTTTCTAGAAGGATCATGAGTTATCAAGGAACCCCGCGAATGTCCGAGTGTTTGCTAGGCGCCCTCTTTTTTGGTATATAAGCCCGGCAAATAAAGCCAGCGATAGATAGATATGC
>NW_013680736.1:2600-5891 GCF_000517525.1 Limulus polyphemus
TCGAATTATTTTATATATATATATTTTTTTAATTTTGAAACTTTGTTGCAGGGTTAGAAGATAATAGAATGTAGCTCAAACACCACTCTATCAAGAACAGATCACAGAAGCCTTGTTCATGTAATCGTTTTTCACTTATTCCCTAGTGGATGCGTATCTCGTCCATAGAATTTAGTTTCCAATACTTAACAAAAAAACAATGAAAATATCCAGTATTGTATTTTTGTTGTATGGTAACATTCAGAAAGCTATACAATACATCTGACCTCGTACTTTACGTTTTAATATAAAAGCGCCTGCAGTAACTAATTAAATTCATGTTGTCATGGAAACGATACATGGTTGTATACGTTATTTTTGTGCACGTGTTTTCTGCTCTTCTAGCTTACGTCAAAGGGATCTGTGTAGGTAGTAGATTGTCAGGAGACAGAATTACTTTTGTTCAGGAGAAGTTTGTTAATTACCATTTTGGTATGTTGTTTGTTTTTTTTCAAAAGTTGCAATATACAAACATCGTTTTCGTTAAATGTGACCCTCTACGTACAGAAAACAAACAAACAAACAAAAACACCAGTAGCCACCCTGTCCTACTCCCTCTCAGATGACCCTAGACGTGCAGAAACGAAAACACTAGTACAGTGATTATGGACTGAATTACGGTTTTCTAGTTAAGTGCTTGTGGATATCTCCAGCAAAACAGAGAAGTTGTGACCTGTTATGACTGCAGTACTAAGTTGTGACCTGTTATGACTGCAGTACTTAAGTTGTGACCTGTTATGACTACAGTACTAAATTGTGACCTGTTATGACTGCAGTACTTAAGTTGTGACCAGCTATGATTGCAGTATTTAAGTTGTGACCTGTTATGACTGCAGTACTAAGTTGTGACCAGCTATGACTACAGTACTTAAGTTGTGACCTGTTATGACTGCAGTACTAAGTTGTGACCTGCTATGACTACAGTACTTAAGTTGTGACCCAACTTAGTACTGCAGTCATAGCTGGTCACAACTTAAGTACTGCAGTCATAACAGGTCACAACTTAGTACTGCAGTCATAGCAAGTCACAACTTAAGTACTGTAGTCATAACAGGTCACAACTTAGTGACCAGCTATGACTACAGTACTTAAGTTGTGACCTGTTATGACTGCAGTACTAAGCTGTGACCAGCTATGACTACAGTACTTAACTTGTGACCTGTTATGATTGGAGTATTACTAAGCTATCAAGTGCCTTACTGGATTAATACATCCATATTAGTCGAGAAGCAGACAATGTTTCCACACAAACAACGTCAAATACAGTTGGTAATAATGAGGTACCACTACAGTATTTAGTCTTTAAATACAACCGATCGTTTATTAAAACTAAGTTTGATCTTACCTCATTAACACAATCTCAGTTTGACAAAAATGACTCATTTTTCTTCCCCTGTTACTTTTATTTATTTGTAACGTAAATCAGAATCATCGACAAAACTGTCTGTATATAAAAAGGTTTTAGCCTCCTTGGGTAACGGAGAACCATAATAAACTCATTATTCTTAATGCTTCGTCTTATTTAATAGTTCGCTTAGAGAAATGCTTAACTTGTGAGTAAATGGAAACTATCAACATGTCTTCGTTACATAGAATAATGAATATATACGTATATATATATATATATACGCGGTCCTCTTTGTGAGCGAGTATTGAAATTGACATTTATCTGATATAACGTGTTAAAGTTGTTTCGGTTATACCTGAGCTAAACGAAGAATAAGTTGATTCCACTCCATACGTTTTTGTTGATTCCAAATTCAACACTGCATACGTGATATAAAAAATAGCAAATAAAAAAAAACAACAACAACAAAAAACAAGTTTCGGAAAAGTGTAGAAGTGAAAATGAAATTTTTACCAATAATAAAACGGTTTCTGCGCCACTGGTTTCCCCCAAGGAAACCGATAGACATAACCTTGAGAACGAATATTAATAAATACAGAGCTATTAAAATCTCTCTTTCTCCCTCCGGAATTCAGAATTTATATCTGAGATCGGTGAAGCGAACGATTTTTCAAAGCCGTTCCTGTTTTTTTGTTTTTGTTACTTTCCTTGAGGGATCTTACAAGTTATGCTCAGTATGATGGTCGCATTTTTATCACAAAGACATTGAAATTAAGCCTTAAAAGATATGAATTCATGGAGTATTCAAAATAATAACCTTTTGATTTCTAGGAAGAATGAATGAGTGAAGGACATCAATTTATTTTCTATTGACACTAAAAAAAAAATGTTTTCTTTCAAAGTCATAAAGTACAAAAGTCATTGTATCAAAAAGTAACTAGAATAATCGGTATGTCTGAAAAATCAGAGGTATGTGACCAGAAATTATAGTATTATTCTTTCAGATGGTCAGAGTTAAGTGAATTCAGATTCTTTGTAGAAGATTCATGTCTTCCACTTCAACCAATGTCTGGTTTAATAAAAGAGTGTATAGTACTGGACTGTACTACATGTCTTCCACTTCAACCAATGTCTGGTTTAATAGAAGAGTGTATAGTACCGGACTGTACCACATGTTCTCCACTTCAACCAATGTCTGGTTTAGTAGAAGAGTGTATAGTACCGGACTGTACTATATGTCTTCCACTTCAACCAATGTCTGGTTCAATAGAAGAGTGTATAGTACCGGGCTGTACTACATGTTTTCCACTTCAACCAATGTCTGGTTTAATAGAAGAGTGTATAGTACCGGACTGTACAACATGTTTTCCACTTCAACCAATGTCTGGTTCAATAGAAGAGTGTATAGTACCGGACTGTACTACATGTCTTCCACTTCAACCAATGTCTGGTTCAATAGAAGAGTGTATAGTACCGGACTGTACTACATGTCGTCCACTTTAACCAATGTCTGGTTCAATAGAATAGTGTATAGTACCGGACTGTACTACATGTTTTCTACTTCAACCAATGTCTGGTTTAATAGAAGAGTGTATAGTACCGGACTGTACTACATGTTTTCTACTTCAACCAATGTCTGGTTTAATAGAAGAGTGTATAGTACCGGACTGTACTACATGTCTTCCACCTTAACCAATGTCTGGTTTAATAGAAGAGTGTATAGTACCGGACTGTACTACATGTTTCCCACTTCAACCAATGTCTGGTTTAATAGAAGAGTGTATAGTACCGGACTGTACTACATGTTTTCCACTTCAACCAATGTCTGGTTTAATAGAAGAGTGTATAGTACCGGACTGTACTACATGTTTTCCACTTCAACCAATGTTTGGTTTAATAGAAAA
>NW_013680737.1:0-1102 GCF_000517525.1 Limulus polyphemus
ACTCTAGGTTCCGAATTTATAACCACCATACTCATCTTTAGCCTTACTTGGTACAACAACTACATGAACACCTAAGTGTCACTTTAGTTACCGAATTTATAACCACCATACTCATCTTTAGCCTTACTTGGTACAACAACTACATGAACACCTAGGTGTAACTTTAGTTACCGAATTTATAACCACCATACTCATCTTTAGCCTTACTTGGTACAACTACTCCATGAACACTTAGGTGTAACTCTAGTTACAGAATTTATAACCACCATACTCATCTTTAGCCTTACTTTGTTCAACTATTCCTAAAACACCTAGGTGTAACAATAGTTAACGAATTTATAACCATCATACTCATCTTTAGCCTTACTTGGTACAACTACTCCTTGAACACCAAGTTGTAACTCTAATTACAGAATTTATAACCACCATATTCATCTTTAGCCTTACTTTATACAACCACTACATGAACACCTAGGGGTAACTTTAGTTACCGAATTTATAACCACCATACTCATCTTTAGCCTTACTTGGTACAACTACTCCATCAACACCTAGGTGTCAATCCAGTTTATGAATTTATAACCACGATACTCATCTTTAGCCTTACTTGGTACAACTACTACATGAACACTTATTATAACTCTAGTTACCGAATTTATAACTACCATATTCATCTTTAGCCTTACTTGGTACAACTACTCCATGAACACTTAGGTGTAACTCTAGTTACCGAATTTGTAACCAAGATACTCATCTTTAGCGTTATTTGGTAAAACAACTCCACGAATACATAGGTGTAACTCTAGTTACCGAATTTATATCCAACATATTGATCTTTAGCCTTACTTGGTACAACAAATCCATGAACACCTAGGTGTAACAATAGTTACCGAATTTATAACCACCATACTCTTCTTCAGACTTACTTGGTACAACTACTCCATAAATGCCTAGGTGTATATATATTTACAGAATTTATAACCACCACACTCATCTTTAGCTTTACTTGATACAACTACTCCATAAACACCTAGGTGTAACTATAGTTACCGAATTCATAACCATCATAATCATCTTTAGACTTACTTGGTACAACTACTCC
>NW_013680737.1:1709-5320 GCF_000517525.1 Limulus polyphemus
TAACTCTAGTTACCGAATTTATAACTACCATATTCATCTTTAGCCTTACTTGGTACAACTACTCCATGAACACCTAGGTGTAACTCTAGTTACCGAATGTATAACCACCATACTCATCTTTAGCCTTACTTGGTACAACTACTCCATGAACACCTAAGTGTAACTCTAGTTACCGAGTTTATAAGCCTCATACTGATCTTTAGCCTTACTTGGTACAACTACTCCATGAACACTTAGGTGTAACTCTAGTTATAGATTTTATAACCACCATACTCATCTTTAGCCTTACTTGGTTCAACTAGTCCATGAACACTTAGGTTTAACTCTAGTTACCTAATTTATAACCCCCATACTCCTTCTTAGCGTTTTTTGGTACAACGACTCCACGAACAACTAAGTGTAACTCTAGTTACCTAATTTGTAACCACCATACTCATCTTTAGCCTTACTTATTACAACTACTCCATCAACACCTAAGTGTAACTCTAGTTTCCAAATTTATGACCACCGAACTCATCTTTAGCCTTACTTGGAACAACTACTCCATGAACACCTAGGTGTAACTTTAGTTACTGAATGTGTAACCCCATACTCAGGTTTAGCGTCATTTAGTACAACAAATACACGAACACCTATGCGTAGCTCTAGTTACCGAATTTATAACCACCATACTCATCTTTAGCGTTATTTAGTAGAACTACTCCATGAACACCTAGTTGTGACTCTAGTTACAGAATTTATAATCACCATACTCATCTTTAGCCTTACTTGGTACAACTACTCCATCAACACCTAGATGTAACTCTAGTTACCGAATTTATAACCAAAATACTCATCTTTAGCCTTACTTGGTACAACTACTCCATGCACACCTAGTTAGCGCATGTGTAACCACAATACTTACCATTAGCCATACTTGGTACAACAACTCCACGAACACCTAGGTGTAACTCTAGTTACCGAATTTATAACCACCAAAGTCATCTTTAGCGTTATTTGGTACAACAACTCCACGAACACCTAGGTTTAGCTCTAGTTTCCGAATTTATAACCACCATACTCATCTTTAGCCTTACTTAGTACAACTACTCCATGAACACCTAGGTGTAACTCTAGTTACAGAATGTATAACCTCCATACTTAGCTTTAGTTTTACTTGGTACAACTACTCCATAAACATCTAGGTGTAAGTCTCTTTACCGAATTTGTAACTACCATACTCATCTTTAGCGTTATTTGGTACAACAACTCCACGAATACATAGGTGTAACTCTGATTACCCAATTTATAACCACCATACTCATCGTTAGCCTTACTTGGTACAACGACGCCATAAACACCTAGGTGTAACTCTAGTTACCGAATTTATATCCAACATATTGATCTTTAGCCTTACTTGGTACAACAAATCCATGAACACCTAGGTGTAACAATAGTTACCGAATTTATAACCACCATACTCTTCTTCAGACTTACTTGGTATAACTACTCCATAAATGCCTAGGTGTAAATATATTTACCGAATTTATAACCACCACACTCATCTTTAGCTATACTTGATACAACTACTCCATAAACAACTAGGTGTAACTCTAGTTATTGAATTTATAACCACCTTACTCATCTTTAGCCTTACTTGGTACATCTTCTCCATGAACGCTTCAGTGTAACACTAGTTACAGAATTTATAACCACCATACTCTTCTTTAGCCTTACTTGGTACAACTACTCTTCGAACACCTAGGTGTAACTCTGGTTACTAAATGTGTAATCCCATACTCATCTTTTGCGTTATTTCGTACAACAACTCCACGAACACCTAGGTGTAACTCTAGTTATTGAATTTATAACCACCTTACTCATCTTTAGCCTTACTTGGTACAACTACTCCATCAACACCTAGGTGTAACTCTAGTTGCCGAATGTATAACCACCATACTCATAATTAGGCTTACTTGGTACACCTACTCTTTGATCACCTAGGTGTAACTCTAGTTACTGAATGTGTAACCCCCTACTCATCTTTAGTGTTATTTCGTACAACTACTCAATGAACACGTATGTGTAACTCTAGTTAGTGAATTTATAACCAACATATTCGTCTTTAGCCTTACTTGGTACAACTACTCCATGAACACTTAGGTGTAACTCTAGTAACTGAATTTATTACCAACATACTCGTTTTTAGCCTTACTTGGTACAACTACTCAATGAACACGTAAGTGTAACTCTACTTAGTGAATTTATAACCAACATATTCGTCTTTAGCCTTACTTGGTACAACTGTTCCATGAACACCTAGGTGTAACTCTGGTTACTAAATGTGTAATCCCATACTCATCTTTTGCGTTATTTCGTACAACTACTCCATGAACACCTAGGTGTAACTCTAGTTACAGCATTTATAACCACCATACTCATCTTTAGCCTTACTTGGTACAACTACTCCATCAACACCTAGGTGTAACTCTAGTTACTTAATTTATAACCAACATATTCGTCTTTAGCCTTACTTTGTACAACTACTCCATGCACACCTAGTTAGCGCATGTATATCCATCATACTTACCTTTAGGCATTCTTGGAGCAACAACTCCACGAACACCTAGGTGTAACTCTAGTTACCGAATTTATAAATACCATACTCATCGTTAGTTTTACTTGGTACAACTACTCCATGAACACATTGGTGTAACTCTAGTTTCCGAATTTATAACCACCATATACATCTTTAGCCTTACTTGATACAACTACTCCATGAACACCTAGGTGTAACTCTAGTTACCGAATTTATAACCATCATACTCATATTTAGACTTACTTGGGACAACTACTCCATTAACACCTAGGTGTAACTCTAGTTACCGAATTTATAACCACAATACCCATCCTTAGCCTTACTTGGTATAACTACTCCATAAACACCTAGGTGTAACAATAGTTACCGAATTTATAACCACGATACTCATCTTTAGCCTTACTTGGTACAACCACTCCTTGAACACAAAGTTGTAACTCTAATTACAGAATTTATAACCACCATACTCATCTTTAGCCTTACTTTGTACAACCACTACATGAACACTTAAGTATAACTCTTGTTACCGAATTTATAACTACCATATTCATCCTTAGCCTTACTTGGTACAACTACTCAATGAACACCTAGGGGTAACTCTAGTTACCGAATTTATAACAACCATACTCATCTTTAGCCTTACTTGGTACAACTACTCCATCAACACCTAGGTGTAACTCTAGTTTCCGAATTTATAACCATCATACTCATCTTTAGCCTTACTTGGAACAACTACTCCATGAACACCTAGGTGTAACTCTGGTTACTGAATGTGTAACCACATACTCATCTTTAGCGTTATTTGGTACAACAAATCCACGAACTCCTAGGCGTAGCTTTAGTTACCGAATTTATAACCACCATACTCATCTTTAGCGTTATTTGGTACAACTACTCCACGAATACTTAGGTGTAACCCTAGTTACCGAATTTATAAACACTATACTCATCTTTATCCATACTTGGTAAAACTACTTCATGAACACCTAGGTGTAACTCTAATTTCCGAATCTATAACCACCATATTCATCTT
>NW_013680738.1:0-1491 GCF_000517525.1 Limulus polyphemus
ATATAATGGATTACAACAGGCACATTTATATCCGCCCTATCATGTGCTCTAATAAGTTTTTTTAGATATAATGGATTACAACAGGCACATTTATATCCGCCCTATCATGTGCTCTAATAAGTTTTTTTAGATATAATGGATTACAACAGGCACATTTATATCCGCCCTATCATGTGTATTAATAAGTTTTTTTAGATATAATGCGATTATAACAGGTATTTTTAGCGACGACACTGTAAATATTTCTAAAAGTCTGCGTCCATCATGTTGTACAAAATGGAACCAAGTAGAATTTTCTTTGAGAAACAGATGTGAGAGAAAAACCCTTTATTTTCATTTCTTTACAATTAATATTCTATTTTAAATTATTTTGTGGGACAAATACGTTTAGAATATTATAAAAAGAGTGCATAGCACAAATATATGTTTACATTAATTTTCCTGGATAGTGATGAAATATACATATTTTTTAAAACCCAATAGAAAGCTGGTTTATTGACACAGAACAAAATACAATCTTTTCACATGTCTGTACTTTGCTAACAGAATCAGCCAACATAATTTACCAACAGTTTGTCAGGACGTTGAAGCTTCAGTGCGTTTGACGTATTGGATCCCTACACGTATGGAGACGGGATTCACACAGTTATTGTTAGCCATGTTCGGGTCCGTGTACGGTGGCGTTGTTCCTTCACATGTGTCAGTGGACTCACGCTCGGAAAACGACGCGTTTATAGACGCAGCGGAGATCGCTACTGACAGAGTAAGGGAAATTGAACACCAACAACAATGGGTGGTTGAAAGATATGAAACAAATATATTACAATGTCCCCCCCCCCCCCATAGACTAACCGTACTCGTCACATGTTGGTATAAGATGTTTTTGATTGGGTGTTTTCCGTACTGTTCTAATTTACTTTTAAAAAAACTTCACAAAATCCTTTATTTATTTGTTGTTTTATATTACAAAATTATTCAATAACTCTTTCTACAATCCCACATAGTGCGTACTAACTGTATATTCTGAATTTTAAGTTCCTCAGATTCTACCTAGCCAGCCTTTTGTCCTTGCTTATAATTAATATTATGTAGCCCTCGGAGATGACATAAGCTAGGATGTTTTAGTCTTACACAGTCATATACAGCTTGAACAATTGACTTCGTACAATATAAATAGTTATACACTGTCCTTAAACCCCACAGATTCTAGCTTCTAATGACTTTATAGAATAAAAAATCTTTGGATATACATGATATTATACAGCTTTTAAATATGGTCCTACTCTTGCACTTTGAAAATAAATAAATAAATAAATAAAATTTCAAGATGGAAAATGCCATTTCAACAACAATATAATAAAACATATTGACTTTATTTTTGTTCTTCTTCAACACTGAACACCACGTGAGGACCGACAGGTAACACTAACACACACACGTTAGATAACATATTGACTTTACTTCTTCAACCCTGAACACCACGTGAGTATC
>NW_013680738.1:2382-5604 GCF_000517525.1 Limulus polyphemus
ACTTTACTTCTTCAACACTGAACACCACGTGAGTATCGACAGGTAACACTAACACACACGTTAGATAACATATTGACTTTACTTCTTTAACACTGAACACCACGTGAGTATCGACAGGTAACACTAACACACACACGCTAGATAACATATTGACTTTACTTCTTTAACACTGAACATCACGTGAGTATCGACAGGTAACACTAACACACATGTTAGACAACATATTGACTTTACTTCTTCAACACTGAACACCACGTGAGTATCGACAGGTAACACTAACACACACACTAGATATAACAGAAATTTTATAGGGTGTCCGAAAATTCTGGAACCATAGGAACTTCAGTGAATTTTACAGAATCTGTTCCACATGCTGTCCTTATAATTTGAAACAAGTTCGGGTTAGCAGAATGATTAACCCAAACTTCTCGTGCTTTGGCAGCGCCTTAATCGGTCACTTATCTGTAATTAAGAAAGTCTCCAAATCACCTATGGTTCCAGACTTATCGGACACCCTGTATTCGTTTTGAAGTAGACAGTCTATTCATTTGTCAAAGCTTTGATTAAAGTATGACTGTACTACGTGGGTGGTGAGGAGGGCGTTTGTAAATGAACAGGAAGGAGTCTAATACTGGACACAACATAGTGCTACAAGAGTGGAGGGAACCCTTAAAGCTCATGTGCTGTGAAGCAGAAAATGTCTTCCAACACTAGTATATTATACAAAACTCAAGCAGTTGGTTCTTCCCCGAGCAGAACGAAGCATCAAAATTCATGCAATTCCCCTTCCCCAGCAGTTTCAGGGCACTTTTAATAATAAAAAAACACCTACCGAAGATCCTGAAGTACGTCTTTACCAAATAGGACATGCTACGAATATTTTAAACATCTTTGTGTTGTATTCGCTCATTCGCGACGGATTTTTAACAAACAACCATTTGTGTGTGTTCATATAACTGAAACAATATTAAAATTGAAATAGACATCGGTGAGGCAAAATTGCACATGGAAAACCAGTTATTTCTGTTGCTCACAGCATATTGTATAGATATAGTAAAAATACATAACTAATCGTGTTCTGTTGATAATAATAATACTTTAACCAGACAGCGAAAAATCTCATCGATTGGGATGAAAAACATTTTTTATGACATTTATTTTAGTATTACGATCAATACCCACCGATATAATCAGATAATTAATTCCTTAAAATATCCATTCGATTCGCGTGTTTAGCCCAAAAATAACTTAAGTAGCTTTATTCATGTAGTAAACCTATTAATAATTAAAACTTTGCCCCCCCCCCATTGGCACAGCGGTATGTCTGCGGACTTACAACGCTAGAATCCGGGTTTCGATACCCGTGGGGGCAGATCACAGATAGCCCATTGTGTAGCTTTGTGCTTAAGTACAAACAAACAAACAAAATTATAACTTTCTTTCCAGTAATACTTACAAGCTCTGGACAAACTGGGTCTGAAACCACAGCCGATTTTGTAATTTTATAGATCCCATTTCAACCACGTGACGAATGCGCTGCATATATTGATATTATGAAAGTGAGACACATTTGTTTATGGATATAATTTTATGCATAGGATTTTAATGAAAAGAGATAGTTAAAATAAATTTGTAACTTCTGCTTCTTTTCCGTTACTTGAGTTAATTAAATTTTAGAAGAGGCTCTTCGTTGATAGAACGTGCTTCTGTGAAAATGTACTTTTTAAAATACAAGCTAGAGACATGTTAGAATGTTTAATATTCAGCTTGAATGTTTAATTTCAGAATAAATTGTTCGTGAAATACCAAGAGTTTGAATCTTTGTTGAAAGTGACAAATTTGATTCCTTATGTTGTAAGATATAGTTGCTTTAAAACTATATTAAGAGGACTTGTTTTCGTATATCGATATAAAAATAATTATATCCTTTTGAAATACGATAATTGCAATCTTTGTACCAACACTAAGAATAATTAAAGTAAGGTATCAGGAAATTTATTCTAAATCAAAGCTCTAATTGAGAGAAATGTGATGTAACAACCATAGAAAGTTTAAAATAATTAAGTTTTTATAGAAGCTTTGTTCTCATTTATTAGAGTTTTTTTAAAGCGTATTTAGCAGTATCTCCCAAGACGTCTAGCGGACTCCAAAAAACAACAACAACATAACAAAATCAAGTGAATAACACGCTAGAACAACAAACACTATAGACACAAAGCAATCTGCATTTTTCCGGTCGAGTTGATTCATTGTAGTTGTTCTTACAATCTGAGAAGCGCGTTACTCTCTCTGATTTAAAAGTCCAACATGGCCGACGGTGGAGACTGTGTTGTAGATTAGATTATAAATTAGTGAATTAACTGATACTGACACATTACTTTTAACTCCTGGGAAATCATAAAGTTATTTTGACTAGTTTGTTGCGATATCGAGTTAGCACATTTCTGATGAGATTCTCTTAATTTTGTCTTTATTCACCAAAAAAAAAGCATATACTGTTTTATGATGCAAACACCTTGAAGTAACTAGGTTGACTCTTGGGTTTCAACAACAATGAATATTCTATATGCAAACACCTTGAAGTAACTAGGTTGACTCTTGGGTTTCAACAACAATGAATATTCTATAGAGTATTAACTTCACACCTGGAAATTCACTTATTCGTTATTACACAAAACTTTTATGTATCAATCCTAAAAATTGAGGACGTCTTGATGTTTTTTTCTTCACGTCAAGTGTTGTGAAATGAGATTTTCTGTTGTAATCTTATCAACTGGAGTTGTAAAGACATTTATTTTGTTTGATGTTATCCACACGTTTTGTCGTTTGTTAAATCTAAGAACTAAAAATATTTGATGATCTTAAGATGTGCATACATTCATTTCGTTGGTTATTTTAAGTCAACATTGTGATTTTCTGTCGTAAGTTAAACCTCAGGAGTAGTAAAGATGAATGTATGAACGTCTTTAGATGTACATACATCCATTTAGTTGGGTATTAACTCCATGTCTTAAGTCAACATTGTGATTTTCTGTCGTAAGTTAAACCTCAGGAGTAGTAAAGATGAATGTATGAACGTCTTTAGATGTGCATACATCCATTTAATTGGGTATTAACTCCATGTCTTAAGTTAACATTGTGATTTTCTGTCGTAAGTTAAACCTCAGGAGTAGTAAAGATGAATCTATGAACGTCTTTAGATGTGCATACATTTATTTTGTT
>NW_013680739.1:0-1829 GCF_000517525.1 Limulus polyphemus
CATTGCCATCACCGATGAAATACATTTGTAGGAATTTATGTTGACCACCTGGGAACGGAAGCAGGGAGCCGGCTTTATGATAAATCGGAAAAATTGAAATGGAATCGTAAAATATTTAGTATAGCGTTTGTTGCTTTTACGTCCAACAGATGGCGCTGTTTTTCAAAAAAGCATTTCACCGATTGCTTTGAAATTTTGACACAACGTTGCATTCGAATACGTGCGTGTTTTTATATACCTACTATTATATAAATGTCACACCTGTGACAGTTAAAAACCTTATATGTTACCAGTGCTCAAAAATCGTTAAGCTCAAACTATTGTTTATTGTATGTATAAACCAGATAAGACAGAAAGCTGCAAGGTTTTGTGCCCCACATATAAAATAATATTTGATAGTATATCATCTACAACCTTTCCAGCCCCCCAAGTGGAGTAAAGGGGAACATAAATTGTTTCCAACCACCCCAGTTGTCTTCAAAAACAATACTTTAAACCAAAATAACTACCAGTATTTTGGACAGTGTCATAAGATTCCTTGCTTAGACACAGAACCATGAAAACGTATTTTTCCATGCTCCATCAACAAGTGGTACATCTACATTTCTTAACTACTGGTTGATATTCAACATCTCCTGATCCGTAGTGGATATTATACAATATTTAATAATCGAATCACCACTGTGTTACACTAAACAAAATGAGATGTGGCTGATTAGATTGTTTGTTTGTTTTTTTAATTATGCACAAAGCTACACAAGGGCTATCTGTGCTCTGCCCACCACGGGTATCGAAACCCGGTTTCTAGCGTTGTAAGTCCGCAGACATGCCGCTGTGTCACTGGGGGCAAGGCTGATTAGAAGATAAGCTGAATGTAAAATCAGTTTTACAGCACGTGTATAAAATGATACAATGTCAAAAATGTCAAGTAATTGTTGTGTTATGAGATACCACATTCTGTTTCAACTAAAATTAATTATACTTGTCGTAAGACATTATGATAAACGTACTATATTTTTTAATGCGACATTCTTATGTAGTCGTCATATCCATTGCCGACGGCGCGTTTTGTTCAATCCAGAACTCTACAGGCCGGCTTAGATACAACGAACACAGTAGTGGTCGGAAAACTATTTATATAGGCCATATGTTACAACAGCAATTGTAATGGTGAGAACGACTTTTAGAAGTTGGTGAACCACTATTGAAATAATATTATTAAGCACTCTTCAAATTCTTAAAAATTCCTTAGGGAATAAGAAATAGGGTAGTGTACAAAATTTAAGAGGCCTAACATAATGGCTTATGACAATCTATAAAAATGTTCGTTTGTTCAAAATCTTAAATCTCCGAAAGTTTCTCCACTGTTTTTTTAGTTGAAAAAAAGGCCATAATTTTCTATTATTTTAGGTAAATATAACTAAAAATATTCTCTTATCATATCAACATGTTAGAATGTTAGTGTTATTTTGAAGCCATTGTTGTGATTTGGGTACTGTACCACTAATCACCATACCACACTCAAAACAAATTAACATTAAACGAAGATGTCATACAATTGTAATGAAAACTTAATTGCATATTCATGAAGAATAAGTTAAATATGTGAATGGTTCTTGTACGATAGTCACCGCAACACACAGGAAATATGGCCGCAAAATCATTCACATGTAGAACCGATACTGAGAAAAGCACCTGTCAGGTGGAACGCACAAAGAAATGATGAAAACATCTCGTACATTGTCGCTAACTTGAACTAAAACTATGTCGGCTTTATGGATGTAGTATCTTTCTAACAATACCATAAAATATGTATTTTTAAAGAGAGC
>NW_013680739.1:2602-5484 GCF_000517525.1 Limulus polyphemus
ATAAAACATTCTGTTTACTTTCATTTATAATTTGTCATTTCGAACACTTTCAGTTTTGAAATATTACTATATTCAATATACAGCAGCTTGAAATGTAGTCACACAAGCTTTTTTAATCTAACATTAAACATTAAAATGTATAACTCCTAAGTTTTCCCCATCATCAACAAGTCTAATCCTCAGACAAAAACGAGAAGTTTAGTACATTTAAAAGAAAAAAACCCATCAGATAGCTTTTCTGTTAGTGATTTTCTTGAGCTATAAAACTAAAAATTAATCTAATTTACAAAATATAGAATACACATAAATACAATTATTTTTTGAAGATAATGGAAAATATTTTAATATTGGCTCCTATTATAAATATTATATGTCCCTTGAATAATGGAGAAAGCACAGTGGAGGGGGTTAGTGCATTTCAACTGGCTAGTTTTTTAAAAATATTTTATCTATTTTTGATAAAACAATTTAAAATTAACAAACTACATAAAACAATATGGTTTTGTGCTATAGAAGTATATCAGATCAGAACTTTGATAATGAACAATAAAATTTCTAATTTACTGATTACAAAGAAAACGAACAAATAGATTATTTTAAGAATATATCTGTGAGGTAATCAAGCAATAAACCACGTAGCAAAAAACCTAGAAACCTGATATTTTGCACCCATACTAAGTGGACCTAGAGTGTGTGCACCTGGGTATTATCACTTATCCATGCACATGTGTATCTTTTTGTGATGCAAGCTATCAAACAACCACATACGAAAAGACATGTGACCACCAAAGTATCCAAGAAACCTGCATCCAGTATATATAGGTTATACTTTTATTTTAAAATGGGTTCAGGATACACACGCTAACATAGTATTCTAGAATAAATCAACCTAATAACCCGAGTGAAGTCAAATATATTTACTAGGAATGTATCTGTATGTGTGTGATTGCCATAGCTCCAAAGGAAAGAACACAGGAACCTGAATATTTGCACCCACACTGAGGGTGTACATCTGGGTATTATTACTTATCCATGTGTGTGAATGTATGCACATCTTTTTAATGAGGCAAGCTAGCAAAAAACCACGTAGAAAAAAAGTGGTTCCTTATATTACAAACTATTCTAAGCACGTAGCTTTGCTAGAGTTATTACAATATGTCAACCTAAAAAGGTGAGCAAAGCCAGGTACTTTTAACAATATATCCAGTACTAACGAGATCTTTCTACTAACATCAGGGTTCTTTGAGCCAGCTAGGATGTGACAGATGTAGTAATGACTGAGACACTATTGTATTAGAAAATCGCTCGACAACAACTAATACGAGCTGGATGAAGTTGGTAGGGTGTAATTTTCCATCAATTTTATTTATATCACAACATATCAAAATTAGGGTAAGGAATTATTTAACAACCTATTCATTTTTCAGAAGAACTGATAAACCAGCAGGCTAGTCTTATTGATAGTAATAGTACCAAAACTGCACACATTATTCAAATAATACCTCATCAGAAATTGGAATATTTGGAAAAGGAAATAACCTAGTTTTAAGATTCCAAATTCTCCAAACCAATAACTTGTTTGATCTTTTCGTCACCAGTGGCCAAAATACAGGTTTTTGTCACTCAGGTTATGGAGACCTGTCACAGCTTATTTGTCAGTGTGGTGCCATCCATAATTTTGAACTGTTTACACTAGGTCAGAAACAACTTACTTTTCTGTTTGTATTATATATATGTTATCAATTCTTGTTTCATATTTGATAGTGAGAATAGTAGGAGCAGGGGACACAAATATAAATTTTGGCAGTGTAGGAGTCATTTTCAGCTAAGACAGTTTTATTTTCCTAACTAGATGGTTGGCCTCGAATGTTGTGGTGGCACTAAATTTAAGCAAATTTAAGAAAAAGCTTGCTAAGTATATGAATGATAAGGCTGGCTTTAAGATTTTTTCATTTATTTTAATTTAGTTTAGAGGATGGAATAGCCAAGATGGAGCAATAGGTCCAATGTTGTCCCAAAATGTTATGTTATTAAAACCTTACCGAACAAAATTTTAAAATAAGTTCAAAATAACTGCTCTTACAATTTACCACTTCAATAAATAAATCACTTCCTCATGTTTAAAACTTAACCAAAATAAAAGTTTTTGAAGAGCAAGTCTGCATTTGGGCTTCTAAAGCTTATATTTATTATTGTAATGGTCAAATTTGTCATTCCAGTATTCAAACAAACAACTTGAATAGGCATTGAAATTTCTGATAATTTTAAACAATATTTCATATTTGCCACTTTTTATACTATGCTGATTACCAATAAGAACTCCTGAGTGAAAATAAATAACGATGTCGACCACACTATATGGATGCAACAACACTGTCAATTCCCTTTACAAACTTAAACACCTTAATCAGATCTTACCTAATTCTTCTTTTTTTCAAGGGAAAACAATTTGAGAGATTTCAACCTCCCCCTCCTCATATGACAAACCCTCCATCCCAGGCACCATTCTAGTGACTCTTCCTGAACCCTTTCCAACAATTCAATGTCTTTCCTAAAAGTAAAAAAGCCCAACAATGAACACAATATTCCAGTGACCTATACAATGAAATTATAACATCTTTAGACTTCTATTCCATATTTCTGCAGATACAACCTAAAATCCTATTTGCCTACCACTAACAACAGCACACTGCTTGGATGGCTTTGGAAAGTGATCAACTATTACACCAAGATCCCTATCTTTCACAACACTGCTAAGGTTATTCCCATCCAATTTGTACTTATAATTCAAATTATGATACCCCACATAAATTATCTTGCATTTATTATAATTAAAACCCATCTGCCATTTATTTGCCTAACTCACTAAATTATCTAAATCC
>NW_013680740.1:0-2403 GCF_000517525.1 Limulus polyphemus
GTGGAGTTCAGCCTGACGTGATGCTGGAACTGTGGAGTTCAGCCTGACGTGATGCTGGAACTGTGGAGTTCAGCCTGACGTGATGCTGGAACTGTGGAGTTCAGCCTGACGTGATGCTGGAACTGTGGAGTTCAGTCTGATGTGATGCTGGAACTGTGGAGTTTTGTTGAGTTTACTTAGTTGTCAATGGAATCTAGTGAAAACTGGAAGTACTTCTAACCGACAACTAGTGTAGACTTAGTTTTAACATTTACTGATATCCAAATGCAGGTTCGTTTAACACCCTGAAATCGGATTCGTGGTTGGGGGGGGGGGATACAGAAGGGTGTCGTGGTTTCTGGTATTCGAGAAAGAACAGAAAACATACAAAATATGGGCAAAGTTTAAATAATTCTTTAATTTATTTAGCTGTAGTTGACCTTTGACATTTCTTACAGAATGAGGTAAAAATTAAAAAATAAAGAATGGTCACAATTATGTAAAACGAATAACCTCATGGTCTGTTTGGTCAGTTTGTCACTTTGTTCCTGTTGAAGCCTTTGTTAAAACTATCCAGACACCAACGTAATGACATTTCAACTGTTAAAGTAAAATCCTGTAAATACGCAGTTTGTTGAAACCATTGTTAGAACTATCTAGACACCAACGTAATGACATTTCAACTGTTAAACGCTGACGTAACGAATGTGGTTGCTGTGTAAGAAACACCCAGGATTCTATTGCTTGTCAGCCTGTTTATCTATAAGATCCAGTATCTTTATCTATAGTTTTAAGTTGTATATATCTCGGATACTTTACTTCTGTGAATCAGCGAAAGGATACAGATTCCGGTGAACAGAATTAACATCCGGGACAGTATCTCAACCTACTCGAAATTTATTGTCCCCGTTTTCTGTTGAAATTCCATTGACTAATACGGAAATAGCATTTCTGTGAGTAAAGGCAGTTTTCTTTATACCGGTTTTGTTTTCTAAAGCATTTATATATGTTAGTCTACCCTTGTTAACGCACCTATGCCCATCTGTCTTTGTGTGGTGTTATATAATAACGGCTAAACCCGGCTGATTCCGCGACCTTCAGACGAATGTGTTACATGAATACATATACTTGTGTATAATGTGTACTTAAATGATAGTCTGTGATCGTATCTAACGAAGACTTACCTACCTCAAGCTTCAGTGGACAGGACAAGGAAACACTTAAGCTGTTATCATGCTCAACTTTAGACGGCTCTTTGCGGACCAGCATAACTACGATATCTCTGGCTTTGCAACGGATAAAAGAAGGGTCAGTTGGGGAACAGTAGTGGTGAAAAGCTTCACTCCCCACGAAACGGAGCAAGGTTGTGTTCGACTGATGGTCAAGGAAAGCTGCTCTGTCCAAGAGAACTTCCAGAAAAGTGAAGCTGAAGATCGCCACGTGCCTGAAGAATATCCTGTAACACCTAAAAGAGACGATAACGACGACATTTGCTTTGCTTGTCTAGCTGTAAGTACAGAACTGTATGCTGTATGAAAGATGTGTGTTATATTGGAAGTGTTTGTCCTACAGATGTTTCTGGATTGTGCTAGAACTTTGTAAGGTAAAAATTTGTGTATTTGCATTGTTCTGAAGAAGGCTGTGTAATATTTTGAATGTGTAATACAAAGGAGTGTGTATTTTGAATATTTAAGAGTGTATGTATATTTTGATGTGTAATATAAGGGAGTGTATGTTTTGAATGTGTATATGCTAAAGATGCTTTATGCGTATTTTGAAGTAGGAACGCAGTAAAAATAGTGTTCAAAAAGCCCCAACGTTTCACCAGAATAACCTGGTATTATTAGATATAAATACAACGTTTCACCAGAATAACCTGGTATTATTAGATATAAATGATACAACGTTTCACCAGAATAACCTGGTATTATTATATATAAATGATACAACGTTCAACCAGAATAACCTGGTATTATTATATATAAATACAACGTTCAACTAGAATAACCCGGTATTATTAGATACTAGACCACCATGATCCGTTCGGTCACCCACTATTCAGAGGTTATGAAGAATTCAAGCTTATTTCAATATTGCACCGAAATGAAGGTTTATTTTGAGATAATTTAATTAAATATTTCAATCCATTCGTGTTATTCATAATTCAAGAAAAGATACTTGATTGTTGATCGGGAGTAAAAGGAAAGACCATTTCATTTAAAAAAAAAAAAGTGAAGTAAGAAGTTTCGTAAAGAGCGCGAACGGTAGTGTGAATGATTTTTTGACTGAGAAAATAAGCAAACAAACAAAAACAAACAATCTCGGAGTTTTAGTAGTATATAGATATATTCTTCAAGATCTTGTTTTTGTCATCTTATGCCTTTTAATGAAGATGGGAACATTGACAGGAAAATAATATAATGG
>NW_013680740.1:3403-5709 GCF_000517525.1 Limulus polyphemus
GATCTTGTTTTTGTCATCTTATGCCTTTTAATGAAGATGGGAACATTGACAGGAAAATAATATAATGGCCAATGCTCGGCGAGAGGTTATCGTTTATAAAATTTTGTTGTTGTTCTCGACTTGATTTTTATTATATTATCTCGTCTCCGTAGTTACTATTTGAAAATAGTCAATAATATTGTAGGTCCATTTTATTGTTGTTCTTTCTATGCGCTGTTATAACACATTTTCATCTCATCATTTAATTTCTGTTGTGCATATATTGTTGTATAGAAGATATTTTAAAGTGATTCATCAGGTGGAAAACGAGTAGATAGATAGATAAACCGATATATGGCGCCATCTAGTGTACCTAAATTCATCTAGAAATTGTTATAAAAGTGACCCGAAAAACGGGTCTAACTCGGTAACCCCTGGCCCGATGTTAACGAAACTTGTTTTATTCTGTTTCTATTCTCATTTCATTACAAATACGGCGCTATTGTGCGTCGTTTTTGCTGTATTTAATTACAGACAAGCAAACAAACAATCTTAGAATTTTAGTAGTATATAGATTAATCTATGAAACATTTGTTTTCCCCTTCTTATTAGCTATATTTTTATGCGCCAGCAATACCAAGCGTGGGGCGCGCGTATACCCTATTCGATTTTATTACTCATCAGGACCTCTACCAGCCTACCCTCAAATGGAAATTCTTTTAGGCAGGATTAGAGTAAATTAATCTATGAGTTTTTGGGCGTGGTCAAATACATAAATCGAAAAGGTTTGACTTCCTGAGTCCAAAACTGTAATTAGATCTCAAATTGTTCAAGAGATGATGGAAGTATGAGGTAAAAATTTGTTCTTGGAAAAAAATACAAACAGAAAATCTCAGAGACAATCTATGGGCCGTTATGCCGCGACTAAAAATAATAGTTATGTCTTAGATGAACGCTATTAAACATAGATATTATTGATTTTTGTTTTTACAGTATAGTTGCTAGTGAGTTTATTAGAGCGCTTCATGATGTGATAAAGATTCAGTTGAAACTCCACACCCTGAGGTTGATACAGGTTCAAGTATTTGGTAATGCTCACTGTTCTAACCTGCTCATCTTGAGGGCCTGATTATTGGAAACCACACATGTGTTAGATTATTGGAAGCGAGACATCTGACAAATTATTGGGAACTACACGTCTGGCATATTTTTGGAAGCCAGACATCTGACAAATTATTGGGAACTACACGTCTGGCATATTTTTGGAAGCCAGACATCTGAAATTTTTTAAAACCCCACGTCTGACAGATTATTGGAAGCCAGTCGTCTGACAGATTATTGGAAACCACACGTCTGACAGATTATTGGAAGCCAGGCGTCTGACAGATTATTGTAAACCACACGTCTAACAGATTATTGGAGACCACACGTCTGACAGATTATTGGAAGAAACCGGGATGTATCCAGAGTTTAGTGATAGGTTGAAAAGATGTTCAAACAATGCTTTGTTTGAGGAGGATAGCTTGAATACCGTCTTCTCCCCTAACGTTGTGTTTTGTTGCTTGTTGAACTTCTATTTCCGTTATGGTTTTGTCATCTGATATATTATTTGTGTTGTCGATAGTATGATCAAATTAACAGGGAATTGTGGTGTGTGTGTGTGGGTTTAATCGCTCGTGCTTGTTCTCTCGTCATTTTCAAAATTACCCCCAGTGGCACAGCGGTATTTCAGCGGAGTTACAACGCTAGAATCCGGGTTTCAGATAGCCCGTTGTGTAGCTTTGTGCTTAATTACAAACAAACATTTTCAAAATTAAATCTTCAGCTTTGTCTCCATGCGCAGTTTCTCAACCGGGAGACGGTCGAACGCCCGGACAGACAGATATGAGCGAAACCTTCTATTTTACACGATGACATTCACTCTTGATGGGTAATGGTCGTTTGGAAACAGATTTCAAAAATAAACGTCAAGTTAAGTACGTACGTTTTGTATTATTATTTTCTTTTTTCAAACCGGTTCGACTAACGTGGAGGGAACAGTTTTTTCAAACCGGGTCGACTAACATGGCGGAAACAGTTTTTTCAAACCAGTTCGACTAACATGGCGGGAACAATTGTATATGAAATAAATCATCTTTTATCCCATTTTCTTCTTTTTATTGAACTTCGTTGTTTTTCAAAGTTGCGTGTTAAACTACAATATACAAGTTGCGTGTTAAACTACAATATGCAAGTTGCCTGTTAAACTACAATATACAAGTTGCGTGTTAAACTACAATATGCAAGTTGCCTGTTAAACTACAATATACAAGTTGCGTGTTAAACTA
>NW_013680741.1:0-857 GCF_000517525.1 Limulus polyphemus
TTGGTATGTAAACACAACACTGTGTTTCAACCATGATTAACCTTTGATATGTAAATACAAAACTGTGTTTCAACCGTGGTTCAGCTTTGATATATAGACACAAGACTGTGTTTCAACCATGATTAACCTTTGGTATGTAAACACAACACTGTGTTTCAACCATGATTAACCTTTGATATGTAAATACAAAACTGTGTTTCAACCGTGGTTCAGCTTTGGTATATAGACACAACACTGTGTTTCAACCATAATTAACCTTTGATATGTAAACACAACACTGTGTTTCAACCGTGGTTCAGCTTTGGTATATAGACACAACACTGTGTTTCAACCATAATTAACCTTTGGTATGTAAACACAAAACTGTGTTTCAACCGTGGTTCAGCTTTGGTATATAGACACAACACTGTGTTTCAACCATGGTTCAGCTTTGGTATATAGACACAACACTGTTTCAACTGTGGTTCAGCTTTGGTATGTAAACACAAAACTGTGTTTCAACCGTGGTTCAGCTTTGGTATATAAACACAAAACTTTTTTCAACCGTGGTTCAGCTTTGGTATATAGAAACAAGACTGTGTTTCAACTATGGTTCTTCTTTGGTATATAGACACAACACTGTTTCAACTGTGGTTCAGCTTGTTATTTAAATACATAACTATTTTCCAAGCATCGTTCTTCTGCTTTGGTATTTATATACAAAACCTGTGGTTCAGCTTTGCTGTTTAAACATAAAAGTGTGTTTCAACCGTGGTTTAGCTCTGGTATATATATATATATATAAATCCGTGGTTCTGCTTTGGCACTTGCACTATCCTACCAAACGTCATGGGACACGGGTAGTTATGAATAAAACA
>NW_013680741.1:1839-5691 GCF_000517525.1 Limulus polyphemus
TCAGAATCAACACTCCATCTTTAACATAATGTACTGTAACAGAATCAACACTCCGTCTTTAACATAATGTACTGTAACAGAATCAACACTCCGTGTTTAACATAATATACAGTATTTATATTAATCACTTATAAGTATATTCTTTGATCTGATGGAAAGATTATTATTACTGATTTCTACTGTTTAGTGATCAGATTACCACTTCATCTTTCAGGTCTATCCTCACGAGCTGGAGCAAGTTTCAGAATACAATGGTTTCAAAGAGTGGCTTCATTCGTTCGAGCTTTACCGCGGGAAGAAAACTGGTTTCGAAATGGACGACCAAACCCGGGTTGTAGGAATATTTAAAGTAATATTTTAGTCATTTGCCATATAATAGTTCTTTCATTAGAGAGTTTAAGATGAGTTTATATTTCATGTAGTGTACTGAGTGTGTTATAAGCTCAGCTTCAACAGAAATAGTTGCTTTTCCAATGTAGTTTTAATATACAAATTATTTCGTTTCATTTATATAAGCAAAACTAGCAAGTTTCTCTCATCTCACACTGTTTTAACTACGTCCAAAAATGACCAAAATAAAAACATTTCTTTTTGTAGTCATCAGTCTGTAGTTCAGCTTTGGTATATAGACACAACACTGTGTTTCAACCATGATTAACCTTTGATATGTAAACACAAAACTGTGTTTCAACCGTGGTTCAGCTTTGGTATATAGACACAAAATTGTGTTTCAACCGTGGTTCAGCTTTGGTATATAGACACAACACTGTGTTTCAACCATGGTTCAGCTTTGGTATATAAACACAGGACTGTGTTTCAACCATGATTAACCTTTGATATGTAAACACAAAACTGTGTTTCAACCGTGGTTCAGCTTTGGTATATAGACACAAGACTGTGTTTCAACCGTGGTTCAGCTTTGGTATATAAACACAGGACTGTGTTTCAACCATGATTAACCTTTGATATGTAAACACAAAACTGTGCTTCAACCATGATTAACCTTTGATATGTAAACACAAAACTGTGTTTCAACCGTGGTTCAGCTTTGGTATATAAACACAGGACTGTGTTTCAACCATGATTAACCTTTGATATGTAAACACAAAACTGTGTTTCAACCGTGGTTCAGCTTTGGTATATAGACACAAAACTGTATTTCAACCGTGATTCAGCTTTGGTATATAGACACAACACTGTGTTTCAACCATAATTAACCTTTGGTATGTAAACACAACACTGTGTTTCAACCGTGGTTCAGCTTTGGTATATAGAAACAAGACTGTGTTTCAACTATGGTTCTTCTTTGGTATATAGACACAACACTGTTTCAACTGTGGTTCATCTTGTTATTTAAATACATAACTATTTTCCAAGCATCGTTCTTCTGCTTTGATATTTATATACAAAACCTGTGGTTTAGCTCTGGTATAGATATATAAATCTGTGTTACAACCGTGGTTCTGCTTTGGCACTTGCACTATCCTACCAAACGTCATGGGACACGGGTAGTTATGAATAAAACATGTCTTTATTTCAATAAATTAATAGCGTTTGGCCACCTTTGGCTTTAATGACTGATTCAGTGCATCGTGGAAGACTGTCTACTAATTACAGGTAGAAAGCTGGTGGTATTGTGCTCCACTCCTTTAAAGCATCAGTAAGCTCCACTACTGAAGAGGGCCATATTGGCCTTGCCCTAATTCAGCTTTCCAGTTCATCCCAAAGATGTTCTATTGGGTTGAGGTCAAGGTTCTTTGCTGGTCACTGCAATGTTATGATGTTATTATCTTGATACCACTCGTTCAGAATCTTTGTTTTGTGACATGGACCTTTATCATGTTGAAAGGTACTATAAAATTACCACAATGTAGACACAGAATTGTTCAGTACATCAATGTAGGACTCAGCATTCATGAATCCGTGCAATGAGATCAGTGGTCCTAGTCCATATCACGAGAAGCATCCCCAGACCATGATATCGCCGCCACCAAACTTCACTATTGGGACAACACCCTTAGGTAATAAGAGTTTTCCAGACATCCTCCATACCCAAACACGTCCATCAGACTGGAAGAGAGTGTAGCGTGACTCGTCGCTCCACAGGACCTATTTCCATTGATCCACGGTCCAGGTTCGGTGTACCTTTCCCCACGCCAAACGACAGTGTGAATTTGTTTTTGTTATAAACGGCTTGTGGGCTGCAGTTCTCCAGGCATCCTCCATACCCAAACACGTCCATCAGACTGGAAGAGAGTGTAGCGTGACTCGTCGCTCCACAGGACCTATTTCCACTGATCCATGGTCCGGGTTAGGTGTGCCTAGCACCATGCCAATCAACGGTGTACATTTGTTTTTGTTATCACCGGCTTGTGGGCTGCAGCTCATCTGTGAAAATTCATGGCCTGCAGCTCTCGACGTGTCGTAGAAGCACTTATAGGATTGCCTGTGGTTGCTCGCATCTCCAAGCACAGATTCTCTAGGGTCTGATGGTGAGAGGAGGTAACCAGCCTTCTCAAGGTGTGTCGACTCCTATCAGTCAGTATTTTACGCATCTATCGTTTCTTGGGCTCATTGTCACCTGTGGACTTCCATTTCTTCAGCACGTTGCCAACTGTCGACCTGGGAATGTTTAATTGTTGCGCAATAGCACGTACAGACATTTTGCTGAAATGACATCCAACTATCCTTCCCCTCTGGAACTCTTTCTGTATACTCATTGTTTGGCGTAAAAGTTCGAAATGACTTCCTAGTGAACCGCTGATCACCTTTATAGACCAAACTATTTGCATATTTCATCGTCACACCAATTTTCCTGCAATCAAAGGTGTGTCCTTTCATTTTTGGTGGTATAGTGTAAATACAAAACTGTGTTACAACTGTGGATCAGTATTCTTACATAAATACAAAACTGTGTTACAACTGTGGATCAGTATTCTTACATAAATACAAAACTGTGTTACAACTGTGGATCAGTATTCTTACATAAATACAAAACTGTGTTACAACTGTGGATCAGTATTCTTACATAAATACAATACTGTGTTTCAACCTTGTTAAAATTGTTACATAAATACAATACTGTGTTTCCACCGTGGTGTAGCTGTGGTATTTGAATAGAAAACTTGTAACAACCATGGTTTGATAGACATTGAAACATATTAATGATCTTATCTTTAATTTGCACTTTTTATATATCAACCAAATACATTAGCATTCTTTTCTTTTCCAGGGTTCTTTAAAGGTTTACCGCTTTCCTCTTCCAAAAAAACACACTATTACCGGAGCGGATCCACAATTCGGGATATTTCAAGGGTTGCCTAGTAACGAGCCCATTCATGTGTTAGTAAGAGTGTACATTGTTAAGGTATGTCGTTGTTCTATAGTTGTCATTGTTGATCAGCAGCTACTGTATGATGAGAAAAGTTCACCTGTATAATTGTCATTGTTGATCAGCAGCTACTGTATGATGTGAATAGTTCACCTGTATAGTTGTCATTGTTGATCAGCAGCTACTGTATGATGTGAAAAGTTCACCTGTATAGTTGTCATTGTTGATCAGCAGCTACTGTATGATGTGAACAGTTCACCTGTATAGTTGTCATTGTTGATCAGCAGCTACTGTATGATGTGAACAGTTCACCTGTATATTCGTCATTGTTGATCAGCAGCTACTGTATGATGTGAAAAGTTCACCTGTATAGTTGTCATTGTTGATCAACAGCTACTGTATGATGTGAACAGTTCACCTGTATAGTTGTCATTGTTGATCAGCAGCTACTGTATCATGAGAAAAGTTCACCTGTATAGTTGTCATTGTTGATCAGCAGCTACTGTATGATGTGAAAAGTT
>NW_013680742.1:0-1747 GCF_000517525.1 Limulus polyphemus
TACTTACCATTTACAACAGTCATCACCATTTTGTAAATACAGGCTCTACCACTGGTCATCCGCCAGTCAAATACCAAGATGGTATTTCTTTCATCAAGTTTTTTCTTGCAAAGTTTTAAGTCAAATCCAGTACAGAAGTTTCCACCTACTGGACCTAGAACAAGAAGATCTTTAGTCTAGAAAGAAAAAAAAAAAGTTATTAAAAACAAACAATACTTGTATAACACCAAATACAGAAACAGATCTATATTGTAAAACACAACAGACTACAAGTTGATTCTACATTCAGTGGGTTCATTCTACGTTCACACATCAGTAACACTTCCAATACAGATCTATAGTCTAAAGATGATTCTGTACTTTAGATTCAGTGGGTTCATTCTATGCTCAGTTAAAGGAACCAATATATTAACAGTTATAAACTTATTATGTGAAGTTCAACAAGACTTAGCATACAAGGCATGGCAAGCGAGTACAAACTTCGTTACAATCGTAGGTAGTAGAAATCATTGTTTTATATTTACTGTTCTATGTTGTATGAAAAATTAATGAAATTTAATAATTTATTTGTAAACAGCAATAATATATATACATACGTAATGAATTATAACAGAAATGTGACTGTATTTTACAAAATACTAGTCCACTAGAACAAAGCTAAGACATGTCACTTTGTAAAGGCCAGTTTTATGCTATTGGATAAGGTAACATGATGTGCACATGCAACTTGTGTGACACTGTTTAGTCAGTCACAGCTGAAAGGTCGATAAAAACAATAAATAGAAGTTGATGTATAATGTTACGAGATTTAAGCTATTTAGAATAAACGTTTATGTTTTCGTGTTGTAATTTGTAAAATGTAATTTAGATCTATTTCCTAATTTTTAATGGTGGTTACAAGGTTGGTCAATTTGACCAGATCCATATAGATCTAAATAAAGAAAATAACGGATAAGATGTAAAGCTTTTTGAAAAAAAATGTTTTAAAGTTATTAGGAAGTTTTGGAAATTTTGAAAATAAAATTTGACAATTTTCTGATGCATAAAACTATTTTTAATCTTAAAATCAAAATTACTCTGCACGTGGACAGTCAACATTTGAAAAGAAAAAATGCACGAGCAAATCTTTAATTAAAGAATCTAATATTTTGAGTAAAGTTTTGTAATGATTACTGATAATCTGTAAACATTTTGGAATGGATGGCTTATATATAAATAAGGTAGAGACTGGCTTTAAAATATAAGATGTAGAGGTATAGTGTAGGAACAGGGTAAAAAGGAATGTTTACTGTTGTTATTGTAATACTATAATAAATAACATGAATTAGTGTTAGATCACTGGTGAGATTTTTATATAATGGGAACAACTGAAAGCTGGATAAATGTGGACAATTCTGATGACAGAAATTTAATATACAAGGTTCCAAATATTAAAATAGAAAATGTTGAAGAGATGATACCAAAAGGTTAATATCTGATGATTCTTGGCTGGCTGGCTTATTAAATTAATACCTTTTAAGCTTTTACTAATGACCATTTAAGCAATGTTCCTCACTCTGTACAATCGATAGATGGAAACAAGACAGTAACAGACGATCACATTAATTCTGAGTTTGTTAAGTTTAAAGAATGATACAGTACCTAGGCCAGATAATATTTACACAAGGGTTTTGAAAGAGGTTAAGGATTTGATATGTGAGCCACTTGCTATTATTTTTTGCAAGTCCTTGAAGAATAGGCAGGTGCG
>NW_013680742.1:2373-3056 GCF_000517525.1 Limulus polyphemus
TGGCACAATCGGTCCAATTCTGATCATGTACAATAAAGTTTGATAAATCCAGTTATAATGAAAAATTACACAATTTAATGCACGATGAAAACAAAAACTCAGGACTAACCATTACCCAAGAAAACGTCTGATTTCAACAAGTCTCTCCAAAAACATTTATCTGATTATCCAGATCTTTTAAAAAATCTTTGAAGGGATCAATCCTTCTCTGTCATAAAAGTATGGAATATTTAAAACCCACAAAGATGACTGCCCACTTAGACCTATAATTTCCAAATAGGATTCAGTTACTTATCCAAGTGGCTGACACAACACCTATCTCCTGCTCTATATAAGTTCTCAATGTAACACATTCTAAATAACATAGATTTTGACAATAAAGTCTAACATAAATGAAGATAAAACGATCAATGTTGATTCTTTGTTTACAAATGTAAACATTAATCTTTCTTAAAATAACCTTAACATTCCACTTCCTGTACCGGTTCACACTTTCATCTTCCGTCACTGACGTTATACGCCCTCAAGGGACTTGGAACGACTATTATAAAATAAACATTCCACTTCCTGTACCGGTTCACACTTTCATCTTCCCTCACTGACGTTATACGCCCTCAAGGGACTTGGAACGACTATTATAAAATAAACTGTGTTTCTCTAACAAAGAAAAGTTATACTAAAGA
>NW_013680742.1:3860-6138 GCF_000517525.1 Limulus polyphemus
AAGTTTTTTAACAAGCTCAGAATTAATGTGATCATCTTTTTGAGTCTTGTTTCAGTCCATCTTCAACTGTCGAGGATGAGGGATATTGCTGAAATCTTCATTAGTGACAACTGAAGAAAAAGCAACATTTAATAACCCAACCATCCCATAATCATCAGATATTAGCCATCCGTTGAAGGTCCTACTCCCATCCTAACATCCTGCTTATCCTTAATGTATTTGAAGAAATTCTTATTATTATTAATTTTGATACTTTCAGCCAACATTGTTTTTATATACCTTTGATTTCCCATTTGACTAACTCTCTTGATTTTATACAATCCTCTAAAATCTCCCATTATTGCAGCCAATTTAAACTTCAAATATTTATAATAATTTTTTAATTTTGTTCTTTATACACTTGCGAGACAACCTTAGTTTTAACTTACAGCCACAATTTCTTACCTATAAACAACATGCATATTTTGAGTATTTCATAACTTTAAAATTTTCCATATTTTTTCCAGTATCTCCAATTAATTCAGTTCCCCATTTCATAGAAGGTAATTCCTATCTCATATCTTTAAAATCTGCTCTTTTGAAATTTGGAACCAAAATCTCATTATTCCTTATCTCCATAAACAGCAAGTCTAATTCAGCAATGATCACTTCCACCCAGATGTTCTCCAATCTCCACCCTATCAACCACTTTTTTATTTGAAGTTAACAATAAGTCTAAAATATCATTGTTCTCAGTACTTGTAGTAGTAGGATCCCTAACTAATTGTTGTAGAAAACCATCCTGAACAGTTTCTAGAACTTAGAAGTATAAACCTGTCTCCTCCATGATTCGACTATTTTAACATTTTATAATAGTCAATACTTATAAATATAAGACTAATTTAATAATATTCTGAGAGGGACAATGTGTAGTATTAATTCAGAATGTAAACTTTATTAATTAACGCTAATCTGAATTAGTAATAATTGCTAATACTAATAGTAACTGTTACTACTACTAGTATTATAGTTGTATTAGTATTACCACTAGTAATTATGAACACAAGTCTAGAGTAGGCCTACATTTTAATATATAAACAGTATATGCCTAATAGCCTAACTAATGTTAAAAAACTTTCATGGTCGACAACCAAATAAATCAAATTATAATAATTAAACAAACAATTTTTTGACAATGATACCACCATAACGTAATTCAAGTTCCGAAAATTACGCTTCAATTTCCAGTGCTTATATTATAACGCTGGAAATCGTTATCAGCGAGAGGTAAAGCACAGTCCAAGTTTTACATTTCATAACCAACAAACAAATTATTCTATACGAAATTTCACAAGGAAATAAGTTTTCCGTACAAGTACTACAGAGTTACAAAACCGTATATATATAAACGTACAGATCGTAAAATTGGGATAATTATTTTCACTGAAATGCTTACTAATTCCTTGGAATGTAATACCAATATAAATTTAATTTCAACTATAATAGATGGCGATAGTTGGTACACACTGAAACTTAAATACAAAATAATTCCGAATAAACGCCGATATTCCAATGACAGCGTATTGAAATAAATATTTACAATTACTTTGCTATATTACAGGAAAAAATGAAATAATCACCAATTATAATGACTGCTGAGTATTATTATTTATTCTAAGTATTTGTAATAAATGAAAATATCGTTAAAAATCATTAAGATAGTGATTATTATATAATTATATCGCTTCCAAACAACTACAATAAAAATATTTTAGCTATGATTTTATTGCCATCTATTATCCAAAACATAAACTATTTTATGAAATCGTCTTAGCCATCTATTGAGCAAATATCTAACTGTAATATCGTGGGTTAGCATTTACTGCCATCTCTTATCCTAAAAACTAACTATTATGTGAAATCGTCTCCGCCTTTAGTGCCATCTATTGAGTAAATATATAACTGTAATAATATTTGTTAGCATTTACTGCCATCTCTTATCCTAAAAACAAACTATTTAGTGTAACTGGTTATTAATTATAATATCAAAATATGATAATAGATGGCAGCATAGAGTCCTTTTTCATTCATTTTCATTAAACATGTAATAAAAGAAAAATTGTAATTAAACTACTATTCCAAGAAAAAAAAAAAAAACTACTCAAAAGTTTTAAATCCAAACGAAAAATATGTAAAGGTAACCTTCAAAAAGTTTTATATAGAGATATTTGAATATATTGCTATCTGTTGTCTTTTAACGTAACTATTTATTAATTTAAATAACGTTTAAAAATTAATA
>NW_013680743.1:0-1602 GCF_000517525.1 Limulus polyphemus
GGAATGCAATTAATAGCTACGCTCGACCCAGTCTGTGAAGTTACCGGAATGCAATTAATAGCTACGCTCGACCCAGTCTGTAGAAGTTACCGGCATACAACTACTAGCTACGCCGGACCCAGTCTATAGAAGTTACTGGCATGTAACTACTACTTACTCCCGACCCAGTGTATAGAAGTTACCTGTAAGTACTAGTTATGCCAGACCCAGTCTGTAGAAGTTACTGGCATGCAACTAGTAGCTACGCCCGACCCAGTCTATAGAAGTTCCCGGCATGCAACTACTAGCTACGCCCGACCCAGTCTATAGAAGTTACTGGCATGTAACTACTAGTTTCGCCTGACCCAGTCTGTAGAAGTTACTGGCATGCAACTACTAGCTACGCTCGACCCAGTCTGTAGAAGTTACCGGCATACAACTACTAGCTACGCCCAACCCAGTCTGTAAAAGTTACCGGCATGCAACTACTACCTACGCCCGACCCAGTCTGTAGAAGTTACCAGCATACAACTACTAGCAACACCCGACCCAGTCTGTAGAAGTTACCGGAATGCAATTAATAGCTACGCTCGACCCAGTCTGTAGAAGTTACCGGCATACAACTACTAGCTACGCCCGACCCAGTTTATAGAAGTTACTGGCATGTAACTACTAGTTACGCCCGAACCAATCTATAGAAGTTACCAGTAACTACTATTTACGCCCGACCCTGTCCGTAGTAGTTACCGGCATACAACTACTGTCTACGCCCGACCCAGTCTGTAGAAGTTACCGGCATGCAACAACTAGCTATGCCCATCCCAGTCTGTAGAAGTTCCTGGCATGTAACTACTAGTTACGCCCGACCCAGTCTATAGAAGTTACCAGTAACTACTAGTTACGCCCGACCCAGTCTATAGAAGTTACCGGCATGTAACTATAAGTTACGCCCGACCCAGTCTGTAGAAGTTACTGGCATGCAACTACTAGCTACACCCGACACAGTCTGTAGAAGCTACTGGCATACAACTACTAGCTACCCCCGACCGAGTCTATAGAAGTTACCGGCATGCAACTACTAGCTTCGCCCGACCCAGTCTATAAAAGTTACCGGCATGTAACTTCTAGTTTCACCCGACCCAGTCTGTAGAAGTTACTGGCATGCAACTACTAGCTAAGCCCGACCCAGTCTATAGAAGTTACCGGCATACAACTACTAGCTACGCCCGACCTATTCTGTAGAAGTTACCGGCATGCAACTACTAGCTACGCCCGACCCAGTGTATAGAAGTTACCGGCATGTAACTACTAGATACGCCCGACCCAGTCTATAGAAGTTACTGGCATGTAACTACTAGTTACGCCCGACCCAGTCTATAGAAGTTACCGGTAACTACTAGTTATGCCCGACCCAGTCTGTAGAAGTTACCTGTATGCAACAACTAGCTAGCCCAACCCAGTTTTTAGAAGTTACCGGCATGCAACTACTAGCTATGCCCGACCCAGTCTGTAGAAGTTACCGGCATACAACTACTAGCAACGCTTGACCCAGTCTGTAGAAGTTACCGGCATGCAACTACTAGCTACGCCCGACCCAGTGTATAGAAGTTACCGGCATGTAAC
>NW_013680743.1:2551-5656 GCF_000517525.1 Limulus polyphemus
GTTGTATGCCGGTAACTTCTACAGACTGGGTCGGGCGTAGCTAGTAGTTGTATGCTGGTAACTTCTATCGACTGGGTCGGGCGTAGCTAGTAGTTGTATGCCGGTAACTTCTACAGACTAGGTCGGGCGTAGTTAGTAGTTGTAAGCCGGTAACTTCAATATACTGGGACGAGCGTAGCTATTAGTTGTATGCCAGTAACTTCAACAGACTGGGTCGGGCGTAGCTAGTAGTTGCATGCCAGTAATTTCTACAGACTGGGTCGGGTGTAACTAGTAATTACATGTCGGTAACTTCTATAGACTGGGTCGGGCGTAGCTAGTAGTTGCATGCCAGTAACTTCTACACACTGGGTCGGTCGTAACTAGTAGTTACATGATAGAAACTTCTATAGACTGGGTCGGGCGTAGCAAGTAGTTGCATGCCGGTAACTTCTAGAGACTGGGTCGGGCGTAGCTAGTAGTTGTATGCCGGTAACTTCTACAGACTGGGTCGGGCGTAGCTAGTAGTTGCATGCCGGTAACTTCTACAGACTGGGTTGGGCGTAGCTAGTTGTTGCATGCCGGTAACTTCTATAGACTGGGTCGGGCGTAGCTAGTAGTTGTATGCCGGTAAATTCTACAGACTGGGTCGGGCGTAGCTAGTAGTTGCATGCCAGTAACTTCTACAGACTGGGTCGGGCGACACTAGTAGTTACCGGTAACTTCTATAGACTGGGTCGGGCGTAACTAGTAGTTACATGAGGGTAACTTCTACAGACTGGATCGGGAGTAGCTAGTAGTTGCATGCCAGTAACTTCTACAGACTGGGTCGGGCGTAACTAGTAGTTACCGGTAACTTCTATAGACTGGGTCGGGCGTAACTAGTAGTTACATGAGGGTAACTTCTATAAACTGTGTCGGGCGTAGCTAGTAGTTGTATGCCGGTAACTTCTACAGACTGGGTCAATGCAATTAATAGCTACGCTCCCGGTAACTTCTACAGACTGGGTCGGGCATAGCTAGTAGTTGCATGCCGGTAACTTCTACAGACTGGGTCGAGCGTAGCTATTAATTGCATTCCGGTAACTTCTACAGAGTGGGTCGGGCATAGCTAGTAGTTGCATGTGGGTAACTTCTATAGACTGGGTAGGGCGTAGCTAGTAGTTGCATGCCAGTAACTTCTACAGACTGGGTCGGGTGTAACTAGTAGTTACCGGTAACTTCTATAAACTAGGTCGGGTGTAACTACTAGTTACATACCGGTAACTTCTATAGACTGGGTCGGGCGTAGCTAGTAGTTGTATACCGGTAACTTCTACAGACTGGGCATACCGTACAATATCTACATACTTCTACAATAGCGTAGCTATTAATTGCATTCCGGTAACTTTGACAGACTGGGTCGGGCATAGCTAGAAGTTGTATGCCGGTAACTTCTACAGACTGGGTCGGGCGTAGCTAATAGTTACATTCCGGTAACTTCTACAGACTAGGTCGGGCGTAGCTAGTAGTTGCATGCCGGTAACTTCTACAGAATGGGTCGGTAGTTGCTAGTAGTTGTAGGCCCGTAACTTCTACAGACTGGGTCGGGTGTAACTAGTAGTTGCATGCCAGTAACTTCTACAGACTGGGTAGTCTATAGAAGTTACCGGTAACTACTAGCTACGCCCGACCCAGTCTGTAGAAATTACCGGTGTGCAACAACTAGCTAGCCCGAACCAGTTTGTAGAAGTTACCGGCATGCAACTACTAGCTATGCCCGACCCAGTCTGTAGAAGTTACCGGCATACAACTACTAGCAACGCCCGACCCAGTCTGTAGAAGTTACCGGCATGCAACTACTAGCTACGCCCGACCCAGTCTATAGAAGTTACCGGCATGTAACTACTAGTTACGCCCGACCCAGTCTGTAGAAGTTACTGGCATGCAACTACTAGCTACACCCGACACAGTCTGTAGAAGCTACCGGCATACAACTACTATCTACGCCCGACCCAGTCTATAGAAGTTACTGGCATGTAACTACTAGTTTCGCCTGACCCAGTCTGTAGAAGTTACCGGCATACAACTACTATCTACGCCCGACCCAGTCTATAGAAGTTACTGGCATGTAACTACTAGTTTCGCCCGACCCAGTCTATAGAAGTTACCAGTAATTACTAGTTACGCCCGACCCAGACTATAGAAGTTACTGGCATGCAACTACTAGCTACGCCCGACCCAGTCTGTTGAAGTTACTGGCATACAACTACTAGCTACGCCCTACCCTGTCTATAGAAAATACCGGCATGCAACTACTAGCTACGCCCGACCCAGTGTGTAGAGGTTACCGGCATACAACTACTAGCTACGCCCGACCCAGTCTATAGAAGTTACCGGCATGCAACTACTAGTTACACCCGACCCAGTTTATAGAAGTTACCGGTAACTACTAGCTACGCCCGACCCAGTCTGTAAAAATTACTGGCGTGCAACAACTAGCTAGCCCAACCCAGTTTGTAGAAGTTACCGGCATGCAACTACTAGCTATGCCCGACCCAGTCTGTAGAAGTTACCGGCATACAACTACTAGCAACGCCCGTAGCTACGCCCGAACCAGTCTATAGAAGTTACCGGCATGTAACTACTAGTTACACCCGACCCGTAGTTGTATGCCGGTAACTTCTATAGACTGGGTCGGGCTTAGCTAGTAGTTGTATGCCAGTAACTTCAACAGACTGGGTCGGGCGTAGCTAGTAGTTTCATGCCGGTAACTTCTACAGACTGGGTCGGGTGTAACTAGTAGTTACATGCCGGTAACTTCTACAGACTGGGTCGGCGTAGCTAGTACTTACATGCCGGTAACTTCTACAAACTGGGTTGGGCTAGCTAGTTGTTGCATGCCGGTAATTTCTACAGACTGGGTCGGGCGTAGCTAGTAGTTACCGGTAACTTCTATAGACTGGGTTGGGTGTAACTAGTAGTTACATGCCGGTAACTTCTATAGACTGGGTCGGGCGTAGCTAGTAGTTGCATGCCGGTAACTTCTACAGACTGGGTCGGGTGTAACTAGTAGTTACATGCCGGTAACTTTTATAGACTGCGTCGGGCGTAACTAGTAGTTGCATTCCGGTAACTTCTATAGAC
>NW_013680744.1:0-2073 GCF_000517525.1 Limulus polyphemus
AAAGTCGTAGTTTCGAGGGTAAAATATTTTATGGTTATAACTTTAAAAGAAATCTTAGAAAAAAATTTAAATGCACATACTTACCTTACAAAAAATACTCACAAACGTGAATGGATAATATGAGCAAATACAAACTATGGATGAAATTCTTATATTTTCAGAGCTTCTTTTTTGTTATTTATTGTTGTAAGTATTTCGTTATGGGTTCACTAAGTTCTTTACTACATTATTGTCTTGACGTTTTGTACACAGTAGTTAGTTGTTTTTTTCGTGTATTGTAAATATGAGTAAAGTTGTTTCCTATGTAAAGAAACAGACAATACATTAAGGAGAAAAATGTACTTACGAACTTTCCTGATCATTTTTATTAACTAACTATCCATTCATTTTAACAATTCTGTTTTCTTACAAACCACTACCATTCGTTTATATTAAACACTGGTTAAGTTTCTTTAGATAAAAATGTTGTAATTTCATCAATGTTTCTCTTCAGTAGTTTGTAAGTCTTATTATTAAGCACAAAGCTACACAAGGGGCTATCTGTGCTCTGCCCACCACGGGTATGGAAACCCGGATTCTAGCGTTGTAAGTCAGCAGACATACCGCTGTGCCACTGTGGGGGCTCTTCAGCAGTAGAAAAATCTTTCTTCAAATTGGTTTACGAAATAATTTAATACTACATTGATGACGTTGAATAACTTTACACCCCCTAGTGGCAGTTCTGTAACTCTACGGACGAAGAGGGCAGAAGATAAATAGTCCATTCTGTAGCTATGTGTTTAACTACAAACAATAGAATCATCACAAAGAAATAGCTATTTCCAAATTCCGTGAATTTAATGAAGTACAATGTATAACCCTATAAAGCTATTTTACAAACTTGAAAACATTTTCTTAAAGATAGGAATTATTTCTATGAAAAACCCAACTAAAACCTAAGGACGTTATTTATTCATAAACATGACTTTAGCCCTTTTAGTGTTGCTTTCTTTGGACTTTAACTTATGTAATATAAATATTAAATATTATTTTACAGTAAGGCTATCCACTCTCGACTTACTTCGTTGGTTTACACTTGTCAATATCCATTGATAACATCCAATGTCGAAAATCATTTTCTTCCAGATAGAGCATTCCGAATAAAAAAATGGGTAAGCGTCCTTCTTTCTGACTTTATTCACCTTCTGGTAGTCCATGCAAAACCTTGAGAATCAGTTTTGGTTCTTCTTCACAAGTACAATAACTGACGACCAGGAATTAGTACCTGATTATAGTTCCTTGAATATCTCAGACTGATTCAAGTGTTAGGGCTGCATCTCTAGTATCAATCTTATTCGATATCTTAGTTGTTGGGTCTACGCGAAATGATCTGCTGGTATCTGGACATTCTATGAGAAAGTCACGTAATATCTGGCATTGATCAACTGGAATACCTCTAAGGTTCCGGTCATATTGTAATTGAAGTGGTAAGCTGTCCTGATGCAAGGATGTGACATCAGGATTTCTACATTTTGCCTTAAATGTGACTATACCTGATGTTCTCTGATATGGATGTATACATCCAGATTTGGCTCGACATTTATGGTTTCATGCTTTTGTGGCTCCAGTGATGACATTTCTATTAATTGCGTCCATGGAAAGTCATTCAACCATTAACCCCTCAGTACGCACTATAGAGTTTGGTTCTATATGCTAGGCCTACCATGATTGTATGATCCGTAGAAAATACAGATCGATTTTTTAGAAGGTAGTGAACACGTTCGATCTTGCAATTTAAAGAATTCAGGTGCGTATAGGATTATATTTAAATTCATTTAGTATAATGTTATAACTATCTAAAACAAAAAACCACCACAACCAGGGTCGAACTAAAAACAAAAGACAGGATTAGCGTAAATTAATATATGAGACAAGTTGTGCTGATTGATGAAGAAACTTATAACAGATACACAAACACACACTGACGTTTATTTATATAGAAGATGGGTGGGTCCAACCTCCATCCCCTTCATGACCTTCCTCGCGTCATCCTATATCACTGTGTCAAGATTGGTGCTGATTGATCAAGAAATG
>NW_013680744.1:2682-3906 GCF_000517525.1 Limulus polyphemus
CAAGATGTATAAATAACATAAAAGTGACGACACATTTTTTAATTCTCACTTCATAAAACATCAATAGATTATAACTGCCCCTGGCCTTCCGTAAAAATGTGTCTTTCTCTTCCAATTAAATCTCAAATGATATATCTGTGTTAATATAAACATTACTGTGACTTCGGTTATTTACGGGTGTGTTGTCATTGTATATTATAATTATTTACATAAATGAATTTAATAGCCTTGCTGAAATTGATCTTATCAGTTATTATTATTATTAAATATATATATAAGTGTACATCTTACCATAAAATACAAGAACCAATAATCATGCTCCAGCGACGTCCAGTGAGACAGTTTAGTTTGCATCGAAAGTAAAACAGTGAACACGTAGAGATAAATGCATAGAAAATCCAGTTAGTTTCTTCATATTGTTACGTCTCTGTTCGTTTGTTAATTTCCCGTAAAAATTCTTTCCGAAGAAACTTTAGCGATACAAGTCCTTTCTTAAATAAAACTGGTTTATTCTTTCTCAATACAACTTTGCAATGCACTTAATTTCCACAGTCACTTTAAGTTAAACACACGTTATAATTCACAACGATTCACGCACTTTACTTACGACTTGACTCGATTATCTGTCTCCCTATCTCTCTGTCTGCTATCCAATGAATTATCTCACATTATTTGCCACGCTTATATACAAGAATAGAGGGCGTCTAAAATGCACTCACCTCTTCATGAACCTTCTAGATACTTATCACGTGTTACCAGCGTCACGTGACCTCCGCTGTTGTAACACTGCCCATTCCTTAGTATTGCTCGTCTCGAACAATAGCCACTTACATTAAACCAATAGATAATTAACAATAATTTTACGGGACGTATCTTCTTCCATACTGGTTTCCATCTCGTTGGCTTCTGCTTCATGTGGGGTTCATCTGCTCCATCAGGAAATGTCCTATTATCGAAAACAGTCACATCAGTGGTAGGAACCTCATTGACGGCTTCACTGTTTCCCTTCTCAAAACCGAGTAGAGTTTCTTCTTCGACAGTGGCTTTTTCAGGTGATATATCTTCAGCAGCGTCATTTGTTCCATTGTTCACATCGTTCCAACTGAAATGTCCTGGACCATGATAATACTAAAGCCTGTTGACATGTGCCACCTTTGGCTTACCTCGCAGACCACATTGTATTTGGAAAGTCACGTCTGAGAGACGATCCACTATGTCATATGG
>NW_013680744.1:4235-5280 GCF_000517525.1 Limulus polyphemus
CCGATCTCCGGAGAAAATACCATCTTCAAGCTTCAACTGGTCTCTTTGTGCCAAATAATTCTTTATTATAGGGCTTAAGCTAGACATCTTCTCCCAAGCAGGGCGCAAAACACTTGATTTTAGAAAATCAATTATTGGCTTCAAATTCTGGTCTTTCTCGTGTTCTGCTTGAATATCTATACCTGGTTCCATTTCACCATCATCAATTCAACCTCTCTTTTGCACCAATGTCTGTAGTCATTTTTGTAGCGTCTTCGGCTCTGTCCATCGGCATTTCCATTAGATTTTCTTTCTCTATATTCAATAGCATAATTATACTGGTCTATTTTTCCGACCCAACGTGCCAGTTGTCCCTCTGGGTTTTTTAATGATCTTAACCAGCGCAATGCAGCATGGTCTGTCCTGATGGTAAACCTGGCACCATGGAGGTAAGGATGGAAATATGTCACACTCTTTACTATAGCAAGGAGTTCTCTCCGTGTTGCACAGTAGTTCCTCTCTGGCTTACTAAGGACCTTACTGAAGTAGGCCACCACATTTTCGTTTTCACCCACTTTTCGAGACAACGCTCCTCCAGTTCCGACATTACTAGCATCACAATCCAATATGTACGACAGTGAGGGATTTGGAAGTTTAAAAGTGGAGCTGAGGCCAATTTTTCTTTCAATGTCTTGAAATCATGCTGGCAAGAAACTGTCCATTCGAACTTATGGCCTTTTTTTTGTTAAATTATGTAGTGGATCAGCTATAGTTGCAAAGTTCTTCACAAACTTCTGGTAATAGGTACAGAGTCCCAAGAAGCCTCTTAACTCTCCCACATTGTCTGGTGTTGGCCAATCACGCACTGCTTTCACCTTGTCAGGATCAGTTTGCACACCATGCTCATTTACAATGTGACCTAAGTAAAGCACCTATTTCTGGAACAAGTAGCATTTCTTGGGATGGAGTTTGAGGTTTGCTGCTTTGAAACGCTTGAATAATTCCTCCAGCCGGGAGGGACATTTCCTCATCCAACGTCGTTGCAAACATAATGACATCATCCAGG
>NW_013680744.1:6058-6978 GCF_000517525.1 Limulus polyphemus
ATTATTGGCTTCAAATCCTGGTCTTTCTCGTGTTCTGCTTTAATATCTATACCTGGTTCCATTTCACCATCATCAATTCAACCTCTCTTTTGCACCAATGTCTGTAGTCATTTTTGTAGGGTCTTCGGCTCTGTCCATCGGCATTTCCATTATATTTTCTTTCTCTATATTCAATAACATAATTATACTGGTCTATTTTTCCGACACAATGTGCCAGTTGTCCCTCTGGGTTTTTTAATGATCTTAACCAGCGCAATGCAGCATGGTTTGTCCTGATGGTAAACCTGGCACCATGGAGGTAAGGATGGAAATATGTCACACTCTTTACTATAGCAAGGAGTTCTCTCCGTGTTGCACAGTAGTTCCTCTCTGGCTTACTAAGGACCTTACTGAAGTAGGCCACCACATGTTCGTTTTCACCCACTTTTCGAGACAACGCTCCTCCAGTTCCGACATTACTAGCATCACAATCCAATATGTACGACAGTGAGGGATTTGGAAGTTTAAAAGTGGAGCTGAGGCCAGTTTTTCTTTCAATGTCTTGAAAGCATGCTGGCAAGAAACTGTCCATTCGAACTTGTGGCCTTTTTTTGTTAAATTATGTAGTGGATCAGCTATAGTTGCAAAGTTCTTCACAAACTTCTGGTAATAGGTACAGAGTCCCAATAAGCCTCTTAACTCTCCCACATTGTCTGGTGTTGGCCAATCACGCACTGCTTTCACCTTGTCAGGATCAGTTTGCATACCATGCTGACTTACAATGTGACCTAAGTAAAGCACCTATTTCTGGAACAAGTAGCATTTCTTGGGATGGAGTTTGAGGTTTGCTGCTTTGAAACGCTTGAATACTTCCTCTAGCCGGGACATTTCCTCATCAAACATTGTTGCAAATACAATGACATCATCCAAGTACACTAGGG
>NW_013680744.1:7910-9427 GCF_000517525.1 Limulus polyphemus
TTACAGCCGAGGCTATTGAGGATTCCCTCTTGTATATATATATATATGAACTTTTTTAGTTGTTAAAATAGTTAAACAATAATATTTTAAAGAACAGAAAGTGAAATTAAACATTTAAGACAGATATTCTTGTACTTTTCGTAAGCATATTTTTATAATAAGATGTTTTCAAAACAATTCTACTCGCCTCTATAGCAGTGACTAGAGGGTGACCACAGCAACAGACATAACCCAAAGTATCAATCACTCCATAAGTGATTATGGTAGCTACCAGGCTGTGTTGTATACTCCAGTACGTCACTGCTATTCCAAAGCTAATAGATAAAAATGTTTTTATAACATGAATAAATACAGTTATGTATGTTTTCCACTTGCCTAAAATTATTTCAATTTGAGGGTAGACTGGTAGAGATGCAGATGAGTGATAAAATCGAACCGGGTATTCGCGAGCCACACTCTTAGTATTATGGCGCACAAAAATATCTACTACATAAAGCAAAGTATGGGAAAACAAGTATACGGTCGTAAGCTGATAAAACTTAAGAATCGAGAAGCTTCGTGGAGTATCTTGAAACATGGGCACGATATCAATATGAGTAATCAGTGATGATTGAGTTCAGTTAGTTCAGAGTTAGAAAAATTATCCACTAATAGAAGTGAGAGTTATTGTGTATATTTTGCTGTTCAGTTACTGGATCAATAAAACGTAAAATTATACATGTACGTTTATAAGTTAGGCCTACGTTTGTCTTGGAGCTTAAATTGAAAGGTTTATATAACTGAAACTAAGCTTACATGTGAACATGGCTGTAGTGAAAGTTTGTTGAATAAATGCATTAATCTGTTATCATTAAAAAGATTGAAATTAGTATTATATTACCAAATAATGTAAAATAATCCGACTAATAATAGAACACGTTTTAAAAAGTAGCTATGTAATTATCTTATTGAAAATATATTAGACCTCAGGAATATCAAATATGTTGGTACTGTATAACAAGATTAAAGATGGCGATGCTGTAGGATTAGAGTAAATTAATCTGGGAGACCTTGGGCGTGGTAACATACTTCCATCAGTAATAATACATTTTAACCATATCTAATTCGTTTAAGATTAGGGTCAGGGTTTTTATTTGGTGGTTAAACCACGAGTTAACATCTTAACTTCATAACTAAACTAAATGATAGAATTAATAATAAATCCATGATAAAAAACAGATAAAAATAAAAGTAGAATTTACTATTTCACAAAATAAATAAACAGGGACGTATAGGATTATATTTATATAAACGGATACACAGATACATAAATTACGTAAAATGTGACGACATATTTTTTTAATTTTTCACTACATAAAACCTCAATAGCATATAACTACCCCCGGTTTTCAGTTTTTTCACTTCATAAAACCTCAATAGCATACAACTACCCCGGTTTTCAGTAAAAGTGTGTCCTTCTCTTCCAATTAATTCTCAAATGACATCTCTATGTTAATCAAATATTAATGTGACTTTAG
>NW_013680744.1:10376-12437 GCF_000517525.1 Limulus polyphemus
AATGTATTTGCTGATACAAATACCGATCTTTGCCACTAATAAACACACGCTATACAGTTCATGTAATATACGTCCAAACTTGTAAATTGATATAACATTTAGTTTTTGTATTTAAAAAAGATAAATTCCCAAATCTTTTCACAGTGGTTTCCCAATAATAAAGGCCTCGTGACAGGGATAGTGGCTTCAGGGTTAGCTTTATCTCCTCTTATTATGAATAGTGTAGAGACATTTTTTGTGAATCCTGGTAATCTCCAACCTGCTTCTGATGGGTAAGTTACTAGTTTCTGTAAACGTACGTGATGCTTCTTGAAGTAAAACATAGACTACTAGTTTCAACTTTATCGTACATTATTTTATTTTATCTTCAATAAATCCTCAAAAAGTCACTTATTTTTCTCATTCTTTCATTGTATGGGCCACAAATATTTAGAATATCTCGGAAGAATAAATAAATATATAAGAAACAATAATAATCTAAATTTTATTATCGTGTTTATCTCAAAGGATCCTGTACATTGTTGTTTGAAATGAGTGCTAATTATTTTATTTTAGAGCGTACAAGAAATAAAATATTTATATTACTTAAGTTAAAGTCCAAAGAAAGCAACACTAAAAAGGCTAAAGTCATGTTTGCGAATAAATAAAGTCCCTAGGTTTAGTTTTTTTTCATGGAAATATTTACTAACCTTAAGAAAATGCTTAGATGGTTTGTAAAGTAGCTTTATAAGGTTATACATTGTTCTTCATTAAATTCACGGAATTTGGAAATAGCTATTTCTTTGTGCTGATTTCGTTGTTTGTAGTTAAACACAAAGCTACAGAATGCACTATCTCTCTCTTGTGCCTTCTACGTGTACCCAAACCCGATTTCTATCCTTATTCGTCCGTAGAGTTACAGAAGTGCCACTAGGGGGGTGTACAGTTATTCAACCTCATCAATACAGTATTAAATTATTTCATAAACCAACTTACTTTTTCATTAACGAGTAAACTTTCAATATTTTTTCAGGTTTTTTTACAAAGATGAAATTACAGAAAGTGTTCCTGTTTTGTTTCTTACCACCAGTAACACTTGCCATTATCAGTAGAAGATTGGGCTGCTTATGTACCGAGAACTACCACGAGATTCAAATCAGGTTAGAGGAATTTGATTAAAAAGTTTACTAATAGTATTCTAAATTACAAAGCAACTTCGCATCATATCAACTGAATAAACCCAACTTATTTACTAGTGTCAGTTTTTATTAACGCAAACTGGGATTATTTTAGACTGGACAATAATATATATATACATAAACTAAATTATTTATTTTGCAGAATGAGAAGTGTTTAGAGCAGAAAATGTGAGATATCGTTTGCTATTACATCTTATAATTACTATCATCAGCTCGCTAGGATAAATTATAGTTGACACAATTTTTTATGTAGTTAAGTGTCATTGCCTTAACTAATAGACAAATATAAAAGATGTGTTAAGTTTCTGTATTTATAATATATTTTTTCAATAACCAGGTATTTAAACAAGTAATAGGAGTTCCAATGGGAGCTAACTATTCTATTTGTATAGCAAATTTATATCTTTATTTTTATTAGAATAGGTTTATTGAAAATTTTATAAACCCGGAAAATTTTGCTTTAACTTATAGAAACGTATATGAATTAATTAGAGTAAATAATCCTGAGAAATATAATTTTATTAACACTGTTTATCCAGTAGAATTATAAACTGGAAATACTTCAATTTCGGATATAGAGACACGTTATTTAGATCTAGAAATTAAAAAAATTGATAATGATATCAATCTAAATGTTTTTGATAAAAGAAAACATTTTTCTTTTCCAATATAGGGCTTACCCTCTTTTAATAGTAATGTGCCATATTCTTTTGTTATAAGTATTATAACTTCACAGTTATTCAGATATTGTAAAATTTGTAATAAATTACAATATTTCATTATTAATGTTGAAATATTGATGCAAAAATTAATATTAAATGGATTTAGTAATAAAGCTTTAAATATAATTATTAAAATATTTTGTGATAAGTATAAAAATATG
>NW_013680745.1:0-3171 GCF_000517525.1 Limulus polyphemus
GTAGCACTGTAAATCCAAAGACATACCGCTGTGGTACCGGAGGGCTTCTATAAGGAATTGATTCATACCAAATTTCAACATAACAAGTTTCTCTTTGTTACTATATGGAAAAATTATACTTTCTTTCTTCGCTTCTTTCGGGTTATTTGGTTGCTCTCACAAAAATTCGCGAAATTCAAAACCAAATCAAACCTAATAACCCGAGCGAAGAATACACACATTCAGTTTGACATTTATAATATATCAACCTAATAATACGAGTGAAACCGGATACTTTCGCTACTAAAACAAACAAACTTATAAATGTGGTCATTTGAGTAACTTTCATTATCGGGTGACATATTCAATCAGTAGTTCTGTTCGTTAAAAGTTCTACTTTACGATCAGAGTAAGAATTGTGTTACGCGCGTAACACAATCTAAATCACACTAAGATACCAAAGAATTGTTCTGTATACGTTTATTCACACTAAGTTTTGTTTTTAAATCTTGGATTTTTTATAGATGTTTTTTCGTCTCAAGTGAGCAGACGTCACTATTAGTCTATAAATTCAGAAATATGTTCACAGGAATCGGGGTTTCCTATTGAAATTAGAAATACTATGTTCTCCGATAGTTCAGTACTGTATAAAGTCGAGTGCAGCGCATGCGTCATTGTGCCCACCAAGTTGTGTATTTGGTCGAGCGAGAGGATAGGCTTAACTAAATAGGATCCCATTTACTTTAACACTTTTATAATACTGTCGATAAGCAAGGACGGATTTGTTTATTTTCTGTTTCTCGCTATTGAAAGTAAAGATTCACGCTGAAGTGTCCGATCCAATATTGATAGTATTTAGGTTTAATAACCCAGGGGCCATTCATATTAATAAAATATCATACATAAAATCATTTTGGCACTAACACAGCAGCTCGGGTGAAAATATACAAGACAAAAGCATACAAACAAACAATGTTTAACTAGATATATGTTAGAAATGTAAATAAATTATGGATTTTTAAAACTTAAAAATTTCTGGATGTATGTTTGACCTAATATATCTCAAGCAAAAATCTCCAGCAAAAAAGGATAAAGGATTCTACTACCAAGAAAAAATTGTATCACGTTCTTTTAACCAAAACTGTGATGGATGTTTCGTCATAAGATATAAAGAATTATTAAATTTATAATAATATAACCAAAAGAGGGCGCCAGCAGTTCAGAGTACATTTTTCTCTAGTATAGTTCAAGATTTCAAGTTCATAAACGAGAAAATCATTTCAAGGTTTATCTTGTGCAATACTTTGCATGACAATGAAATCTGAATGTTTAATGATAATTTAAATATGATGTCGGGATATATGTAATGAATTGGCACTGATTTACTGAAGCACTAGAATAACGATTTATAGTTAAACTGCTTGTCTACTAATAGAGAAGAACTTAAGTTCATTGTTTCAATGACAAATTTTTCAAATATACCTATATGGTAATATAGTACGTGAGCAATTGTTTTGTTCAGACTTGATCTCCAGAAAATGGAATTAATTGCTAAGGTACTCTTTTGAAACGAAAGAAGCTGTTTCTTTATCTAGATGTTTCACTGGGTACCTATAATTGTGATGTGTGAAAACTGTGTATTAGTAAAGACGATTTTTAATTTCACGCCTCTAAGAAGAAGCGACATATAAGTTGTTAGGATTTTTTCATATCAAAACAAAACATTTATCAAATGAAATAGTTTCCATTCTTATCTATGAGGCTTTTACATCTTACAATCAGGTTCTTAATGCCCCGATTAAAGAAATCATTTGGCTTTGAAACATAATACAAACATGTTGATGTTCTCTTTTAACACTTTCCAAACGTGCCACATGTGGACATGCATTGTCTTGGAGAAGAAGAACACCTTTCCGACTGACGAGAGAAGGGCGTTTCTAATAAAGGGCTTGATTTAAACGTTCCAGTTCCTAACTAGAGATCTCTGCATTAATAATTCGCTGTGGATTGAGGAATTCCTTTGATGTCCCACAAAATGCAAAACATCACTTTCTGCGTATGGGGTCTAGGTTTTTGTGTCGGTAATGGTATTTGTCTAGGACTAAGCCATTGTTTTTGGCGTTTAATCCATTTTTCATCGCCGGTGACAATTCTGTCCAAAAATGGTTCACGCGCATTACGCGCCAGAATAGATGAAGCAACGTTCACACGGGGAAACGATTATCATCGGAGAGTTCGTGAGGTACCCAAACACCTTCTTCATGGAGTTTTCCAATATTCCTTAGATGGTAACGTATTCTTTCATCAGGGACATGCAATTCAGGGCCATTTCACGAGTGTATTGCCTTGGGTTAGACTCAAGAAGCGTCTCCAGAGCATCAATATCAATTCCAACATGTCGACCTCTGCCATTTTTAAGGCTAAAGTCACCTGAACTAAATATGCTCAACCATCGTTGACAGTTACGAACGTTCAAAACATTTCCATAAACTTCTTTGATATTCTTTGTGACTATAGAGGCGTTGTTTCGATTCTTGTATTCAAACAGAATTACATGCCGAATGTGTGTATCGTCGGGTGCCATCACTATATGGGATAAGAGTATACTAAACTTTACATATTATATAGTCTACACTAACGTAACGTTTAACTATTATACGTGATGTACGTTTTTTGAGTGTGGTTAATGAAAGTGTTCTAAAACGCGACATTAATTTCTTGACGACCTAATATATTGCTGCTTGAATACGTTAGTTTTCGTCACTAACAGGTAGAGATAAACAATATCGTTGTACTACTATTTTCTTGACATTTAGTGTAGTAAATCACAAGTAATAACCATGTTATCTTATTTGCGTGTTTTTGTTTGTTTGTTTTTATTCGCAGTTACACCATGACTACAGTATATACACTTGGGTACAATGACATTTTGTTTTATGATGTTTTTATATATTAACATATATTCCTAGACAAAAGAAGAACGAAAGGTAATAACAACAAATGTTTTAAAACTTACGTATTTAACTAAAATTACTTGAAAAATGATGTGCTAACAACACAATTTTATAACTTAGCTAGTATACTGCTCAGATTTTGTTGACTTTGCTACAATAATAAAATTTCTATCAACACTGAATTAAATATTTTAGTACACAAAAACCAATGTTTTTTTGATAGGAATAGAATTTTCAC
>NW_013680745.1:3976-5510 GCF_000517525.1 Limulus polyphemus
GCCAAGTGTGGTATGTGGAAAATTCTTCAGGTGTGACTGAAATCATGATTGCAAAAGCGTAGAAGAGAAAATGAAACACAAAATGGGTCAAAAGCCTGAATCAAAGTTACACAATACAAGAAGATTAGAAACACAAAGGAATTGTGTTGAGCTTCCAGATTCTGTGATTGAGGGAATCAAGACTTGCTCGTGCAAGCCACAGATGTACGAGATTTAAAAACTGAGTGAGTTACAGGCAGTATTTTCTATGAATTTTTCTCATTATTCCTATTTTCTAAGCAGTGAAGTTCGACAAGGAACACCTGGTAAAGAAATATGAATAAAAGATATTCCATATTACAAGCAGATGGTTTCCTTTGTGTCAGTAGTGATTGCAAACATTTGCAAAATTATTTTCCCAGCAGATCCAAATCAACTTATGGACATGCTTATTGATTACCAAAAATGCATTGTTAAGAGTGAGATGATGTCCAGCTTAAACCTTTGTCATGACATTTGCAGAATGCAGAAGACATTGAGTGGAGATTCAATACAAAAAAATGTGCTGATGGCCTTGTTATGTCGCCATTTCCAATTGAGACAAGTAGAGGCCTTGCACAAAGACACATTGCCAGATGAGAAACCTTCACGATGGAAAATGTACATAACTATGCAGAAGCATTACAGCACGTTGACATCTGGGCTAAATTTGTTAAGTAAAAAGGTCAATTGTAAAATATGATACTTCCATTATATCAGCTGCAGTCAGATTAATCTTGTCCCCATCAAATATGTAACTACTTTCATGGGGTGAACTTAACGTTGAAATCGGAAGTGCATCGATTACTCTAACAAAAATCACCCGGAAAAGGTTTCCAGAATTGATGTACAGATCATATGTGGAAAATGTTAGCGAAACTATTTGAAGGAGAACGTTTTTTAAATTGGTAAATGCTTTGACTTTCAATTATATGAAAGCTTTGACTGCTGTGGACTATGCAACTGGGATTTTGGTGAATGATTCGTTTGATCGCTTGGTTTCTATCATTGATACAATCGATTCAGATATACGGGATGAGTACAGAAACAAAATGCTGGTTGTGAATCAACTTGGGAAATATCATTTGGATAAAGAAGCATCACGTTGTAGTGTTGATAGCTCAAAATATGATTCCCATTGTATAAATCATGCTTTTAATAAAAGTAGTGTTCACCAAACGCATTGGAACTATTGTACCATGCCAACTCAATCCGCGTTTTCCAATATGCTCTATACTTTTCTCACAATAATATAATGGGTTGAACTACATCTTGTAATCCATCTTTCTCACTAAGAATTGTTTGCTTTAACTTTGAAATTTCCACCCGTTGATTGAGTACACGAGTCCGATGTCGCATGTACGACTTCATTTTGTTAAGAATATCATCAAGCATATGATGATGATGTGTAATAATTTTTTCCATCAAATCATCCATGAAAGCAAAGAGAATTGAACAAGCACGACAAGTTTTTTCAAAGTTGATGCATCCGGAGGATGTTGCAAATGGAAGGCAA
>NW_013680746.1:0-1173 GCF_000517525.1 Limulus polyphemus
TTGCTGATGTCCAGAGCAACTCCGTCTTCTTGCCATTCTTACTTAAAAGGATTTTGCATTCAGAAATTTGGGAGTTAGATTTGGATTTGATGCACGAGAAAATAGTGCATATTGGACGTGAAGAAGGGAGCAAGTTGCACGTGGGGAAAAAAACGCGCCTGATTTAAATGTCACACCTGAACGCTCACATCCTTTTAATTATGTTTGAAATTATGAACATTGCTCAACATCATGAAAATTAAACCTTATTTGCAATAAGCAATCCTGAAAAATATTTGGGGGTGCTTAACTTTTTTTCCAGGTGTATATATAAGAAGTTGATTTTAATTATTACGAAAATTTGCAAGCAACAAACAAAAGAGAGATCCGTTACGTGCGATTTATTGTTTTTCACACCTTTTAGTGAAAAGTAGATTTCTAGAATTTATGCTAAACACCAGTGAGACGTGAAAAAAAAATGTGAGCATAGGATTTTTCATTGAAGTGAATAACATTTTTAGTGATTTAACCAAATTTATGAAAATTGATTAAGATTCTATTAATACTAAAGAAACAAAATAAGATTTCTATTGAAATTAAAGAAAGGTATTTTTTAACTCAACCACAATATTCTGAAGTTAGACCATCAGGAAGCTACTCAATGATTTTTTATGGCGTTCCCAAAATACGTTGAGAAGGAAGTCCTATAAAATCTATAGTTTCAAATATTGAAACTTGTAATCATACATTAGCAGGTTATTTAAATGTTTTTTTTTAAGAATCATACTACTAATGAGTTATCTGTTTCTAAATCTGTATGTTTGAAGAGAATGAATATATTACAATTAACAAACAATTTTTTTTGTTTAATGGCAATATTTATGATTAGATTGATGGATTCCAGATTAGCTCCTTCTCTAAATAATATTTTTGTTTGTTTTAATGAAGAACAATGTCAGAAAAACATGTAACCAACCTACTTCCTAGAGGGGCCCGGCATGGCCAGGTGGTTAAGGCGCTCGACTCGCAATCTGAGGGTCGCGGGTTCGAATCCCCGTCACACCAAACATGTTCGCCCTTTCAGCCGTGGAGGCGTTATAATGTGACGGTCAATCCCACTATTCGTTGGCAAAAGAGTAGCCCAAGAGTTGGCGGTGGGTGGTGATGACTAGCTGCCTTCCCTCTAGTCTTACA
>NW_013680746.1:2178-4328 GCF_000517525.1 Limulus polyphemus
TTAGGGACGGCTAGCGCAGATAGCCCTCGTGTAGCTTTGCGCGAAAATTCAAAACAAACAAACAAACTTCCTAGAGTGTATTCACAAATACAAATGTATTTTTAAACCAGGATTCGCCTACAGTATTTTTTCAGACATAAAGAGTGTATTTCTTCATTGAAAAGATCAAATGTACTTAATTTACTTGTTCTTCTTGAAAGCAAGGTTACATCGGTTCTACTACAAGAAAATGCTGAAGCAATTCAAAGAACATGCACATTTACGAACACCAAATAAATCAAGTGTACGCATCTTAGATGAGAGTGATGTAGTCAAATTATCAAACCGGATTTAATGAAACTATGAAAATTGACATCATCAAGGAGGAAAGTTATTAAACTTGCATCAGTAAAATAGTTTCATTTAAAGATTATCGTGATTTTTATAATATTTTAGGTCAAATCACGACCAAATTAAGCCTCATCTCACAAACGAACTACAGCCTCTTCTGAATCCTTATGTCGGTATCAGTCCAATATACTTTTTTTCGGTTTGTCATTGTTACAATTTTGCATGTGAAATGCTTTTGTTTGTTTGTTTGTTTTTGCGCTAAGCTACACAATAGAATATTTGTGCTCTGTCCACCTTGGGAAATCGTTGTCTGTAAACTTCTCGCTGACACATTAGGAGACATGTGAAATGCAGCATTATCATTCTTACTGTTAGTATCATGGTCAAAGTTGTAAATTATCTGTTGTGCTATCTAAACACTTATTTTAGAATATTTGTGCTCTGTCCACCTTGGGAAATCGTTGTCTGTAAACTTCTCGCTGACACATTAGGAGACATGTGAAATGCAGCATTATCATTCTTACTGTTAGTATCATGGTCAAAGTTGTAAATTATCTGTTGTGCTATCTAAACACTTATTTTTGTTTAATAAAGCACAGATTCTATTCAGTCTGGATCTTTGCAATCGTCAACTAGGTTAAACACAATAAAAATATCCTGTTTGAAGAATACAAGTTTCGTTATTTTTGTTAATACTGTATTGTTGTTCAACCAGTTCTTCAAGTCCAGGAATATTGAATTAGCGTGTTTCTGATGTCATTACGTAATCAACGTTTACACAAACAAAGTTAATAGTACAACATTTTTTCTTACTTTAGAACAAAGATTCTCAAACTTTTTCCTGGATTTTCTTTTGTGAGGTTCAACACTCATGTCTCCTCATTTATCAAATAGCTAAAAATCAGAGAATAACTACAGTTAAAAAAGATAACGGACTGTGATTCGTGGAATCATGGTTCTTAATCACATGCCGCAAAAATGTGTTCCGCATTTTGGGACTGTGGTGCACCATAAGAGTGACCGTCAAATCGCATTGTTATATTAGAGTATCCAAAGAATTGGCTTCGGGTGTTGACTAGTTGCCTTCCCTTTAGATACGACCATGGGCAGACAGCCCTTATGTAGCTTTGCGAGCAAATGTGAAACGAACTAATAAAAAAAAAAGCTTTTTACTATAATACAATCAGGCAGCGAATAAGTTGAGAAGATAAAGTTGCTCTCTGAATACATTAATAATTAAGCTTATACTTCAAGATGATACTTAAGATTATACTTGCATCTTTGCAACTTCTTCGCGAACCCTTTTGGAGCCTCCCGTAACCCACTATGCCGCTATCCACAGTTTAAAACCACCTGCTTTATACACAAAGCCTCATTTGCTTGGCATTTTACACCATTTAACTCACTGGGCTGGTTGTATTTCTCAGCTTATTACAGTACGAGTTTATTATTAATTTTAGTTAATATATTTTCAAATTGTTTTTCACGTTCAGGTTACGGATTTTTTTCTTCATTCTGTGTAACCTCCTATGTTTTTAATTATCGCTGGTTTTATCAATAAGTCTATATATTCTTTCAGCCTTTTCTAACGGTGTTCTAAGTAAATAATTTTTTTATTATTCACTTGTGGTGTTCTAAGGTACAATTAAAACCAATACATAGGTAATTGAGCTGCAAAATAGGAAATGTATGAGATTTGCAATAAGAAGCATGAATAACTGACTCAAATATTAAAAAGATCAAACACAAAATGTGATACGCTAAAAACTTTATTGATAATAAAATTAACACATTCACTATTTGTATTATATGGATGCAGG
>NW_013680746.1:4458-5839 GCF_000517525.1 Limulus polyphemus
TAAAATTAACTACATTCACTATTTGTATTATATGGATGCAGGGTAAAATGAAGTTAACGTTGCTATACAAAAAAGAAGGCGAAATCTGTGACAGAAAAATTATATCAATGAAGATAATGCGGTTCTTGTCGAGAATTAACTTTGGTGGTAAGGTTTCAGCTAATATATGTAATTAAAAGAACAAAATTAGATTTAAGGCTAGTAAATATAGAATTTAGATGTCAATGAAATACTAACGTTTTCGTAGGATCGCAAAATGGAAATAAAAGTAACCATTTCGTATATAAAAGATCTATATTTTAATAATTTACATTACAGTATTGACTACAAAGTAGTGTAAAAACGTTAATAGTTTTTAATTTATCAGTTAACCGCTGAACAATGTTTATAAATGAAGTACTATTGATACAGACAACTAAACATATTTTTAGTTGTGAAAAAACATATGGACCTACACTATTTGGGGTAGATAGACCAAGATCGGGAAAGTTAAATTTTTGTTTTTTATCAAAAATGGTTAACAACACTTCATCTTCTATGAAAACAATATATAAATCTAAATAACGTGCACTATAGTTACTGTCGTTACTTCTTTTAAGTTAGATTTGAGCGGGATCAACATTTTAATTATTGATACAAATTTAATCATCAATATAATGGAAAGTAAAAGTGTATAAACTAGAGTTGATTACTTCTTTCTTGTTTGTTTGATGTTCAGCACAAAACTACACAATGTGTACCCAGCACGAGTATAGAAACCCAGGTTTTAACTGTGTGAGCCTCTCAGACTTACCGCTGATCCACTAGGGAAGTTACTTGTTTCAAAATACAGATACAGATTAGCCATATTTGAGGAAAAATTGTCTCCTATGGGGATACGAATTACACTGTACAACAAAATATTTGCTACTGGAGAAAACTCAAGTGATTCGTGGTAATTTGATGGTGCTGATTCGAATAATATAGTCAGGATTTACCCATCACTTCTAGATTTTGAGTTATTATACTATCTCAGTATTTTATCAACACTATGTGAAATACGATGCAGTCAATTCAGTACAATAGATTTATACTAAGTGAAATTAAGTTTACTTGGACAGTTTAATCGGTAAAAGGGATACGTTTTTGATAACTTCAAACATTGACTGTATTATATTGGTATAAAATTCCAAATATATTGTTCATACATGTTATTTGTTCTTGATATAACTGTAGTGAATTGCGCTACTTTCGCTTCATTCCCACACTCATCTGCTCTGCCCGGGAATCATGAAATCCTCACGTTCTCAGTTTGCTAGAACATTCGAGAAGTTCATCAACTGAGCATAAAAGGGTCGGAGTTAAACGCCTCTCTCTCAGTTGCCTCTCACTCACTCAATTG
>NW_013680747.1:0-2856 GCF_000517525.1 Limulus polyphemus
CAAGACTCATTATATATGTATTGAAAATGCATCCCACTACAACGCACGTATTTCAACGCTTATTGGCTAATCAATAACATCTTACTCGATAAATCGATTTCTAAACACGAATATAATATTTGTGTCACACATTTTAACGTTTTTTTAATATTACGCTTTAAGCTAGAACTTAACGTTTACCCGGATAGCAAACTTAAAATAACTTATATTTTTAAAAAAACTTTAGCTGTAAGACATATTAGAAAATCATAGATTCTAGTTAGGATACCAAAAATTATTTTTTTAAGTTTCATTGCTCAATACTTTGATTTTAAACGCTTCTCGAATGTCTCTCTACCTGAGCCGGACGTGATTAGCATGTCAGGCTCCGAAACGAGGACCGAGGCTCGAGACACGAGGCTGCTAGACACGCTTCACACTTCCATTCGTAACACGTTATAAAAGTGATAGTCAGTACCAGCATTCGGTTCAAAGAGCTTGACTAGGCCCTTGTCGCGGTGGCTGCTGCTGTCTGTTTCTCCTCCTTCTGGTCAATAGTTCAAAATCAGTAACAGCTATATATCAACCCTGAAGTGCTTCTGATCTGCACATTTAACCCATGTGTCGCATATATTTCCGATCAGGGTGAACACACACCACTGTTTAAAAAAAAAAAGGTAAATACGTCACTGATAAATAAGTTGTGTAGGAAATAACATAACTTGGAATATTGTTCCCTATGACATAAGGGCTCAACACTCATTGGAAAAAAAAGCCCTATGAAAATTACTTATTTAGTGGTTGATGTAATAAACTGTAAAATTAATGCACGAGTTTAACTTATGTTTAAAATATTTAAACATGATTCCTTAGAGTTGGTGGTTATTTAATTTTGAAATATAATTAATTTCAGTATTGAAAATTTTGTAGAGGACGCATAAGGTTATAGCATAATTTTGATTATTTTATTTATCTCATTCTCGTTTACTTGGTTAATTATTACTGATTTAGTGATTTACAATATCAATAAATAAGAATTACATTTTCAGTTCCAAAGTTATTGGCTAATCCATATAAATACAGAACTCAATAAAGATTTACATGCTTTCCATAGCGCAAAGATCGTCTTTGGCAAAAGATATTGATCTAATTTTTTCGATATGTCTTTCTTCATGCACATCACTGAAATGATTTCCAGTATCATATATTATAATAAATAGTGACAAAAAAATCAAAATGTTAATGTAAAGTAGGGATCGTCGGTTATTTGTTGAGTTGCTATAAGAAGTATCCAAAACAAAATAAATACTGCAATAAAAAGTATACAAACGTGTAAAGTGATACTAGTTGGATATATTTTAAAATTGTGATCCGTATAGGTAAATGAAACAGTCTAAATTTGCCACCCAAAGTAGGGATTGGAAATCATTTCAGGTAGGTAGGCAATAGACGAAAAAGTTGTGGTTTTAGAAATTTTTTAATTGTTATTCCGGAAATGTTAGCAACTTTTTTATCATATTATTAGTATATATATGTGTGCATAATATATCGTAACCAATACTTTGGATGTTCGGTTTCTCGCTTAGCAATTCGATAGGGTGGTTTTTCGGCGCGTGAAATATTTGGACTCCTTGTCGATCCCTATTATTAAGTACTGTCGTACATAAAATTAAGAAACAAATTTATCGTTTTTTCATTTTAGAAGAATCTAAACAATTCACGTCCAATAAACTATGGATCATGTATCGTTTTGACGTCAATGCAAGAACTCTACGTACATATAGAGATTTAAACACAGTGGAGAAGAGTTTCAATGTTAAACATGTTTCATTGCCAGACTTAAGAAGTCAAATCATTCACTGTACTGTCACTAGGTATATATATTCATATCCAACACTATTAAAACAAAATACATGTACACAATTCAACAGATTATAAAAGTTTGAGAGGCTAAAAACAGTTAATAATAATATTAATAATAAAACATGTCACTCTTTAGTTCAATCTAGTGTAGAAACAAACAATATAAAGTATTCCAGTCTTCCAACAAACAGAAATGAAGATAGATAGAATGTTAGAGAGCATATACTAGTTAGTTCACAAATACGCACTCTTCCTTTCATTTACATAAGCAGACATTCACATACAACATCACTTATAACCCTAGCTGAATGGATCTTAAGTCCCGTATCTATACACAATATATATTTGTTGTAATCAGAGTGAGGCCATCATACAAATTTCAGGTGCGACTTCAGTGTACTACAGTTTAAATATATTTACATCACACATTCATCTCAGTACTTCTCCATCCTCCAGATCTACCTCGTTGTACCTTTAACAACATGCTTAATTATAAAGAAAGGACCTATCTTCCTTGCCACTAAACTATTTTTGAGTACTGGGTCCAGTACCACAGCTAACTGATTCACCTTAAGTTCCTATTCTCTAGCAGTTTTGTTCTCTTGAGTAGATTTCACCATTAAGCTCTACTTGTTTTCTAACCTTTCCCTCAAACTGGTCAGATATAGTAACAAATTTCATCACTTTGGACCAACTTAATTTTAATAAGTATAATGTACCTTTAATATCTCTACTATATAATAAATCAAAGGGTTCCTGTTCTAGCCTACAGGACTTCTCGATATGTAAATAGCACAAAGGACAATACTATATCTAAATCATCAGAATTCTCCTGTGTCATTACTCTTACCATATCCTTGATTGCCCCATTTGCTCTCCTCACACTTCCCATTTATTTGGGGTCTGTAAGGACTAGTGGGTTACATTTTAAATTCTGTCATCTTCCATTATTTTTGTTCTTGCGTCATTCTGATTCAAAATGTTTTAAGAATTATTCTGGAAACCAAACTCGTG
>NW_013680747.1:3092-4935 GCF_000517525.1 Limulus polyphemus
TCAACATCACTTATAACCCTAGCTGAATGGATCTTAAGTCCCGTATCTATACACAATATATATTTGTTGTAATCAGAGTGAGGCCATCATACAAATTTCAGGTACGACTTCAGTGTCCTTCAGTTTAAGTATATTTTCATGACACATTCATCTCAGTACTTCTCCATCCTCCAGATCTACCTCGTTGTACCTTTAACAACATGTTTAATTATAAAGAAAGGACCTATCTTCCTTGCCACTAAACTATTTTTGAGTACTGGATCCAGTACCACAACTAACTGATTCACTTTAAGTTCCTATTCTCTAGCATTTTTGTTCTCCTGAGTAGATTTCCCCATTAACCTCAGCTTGTTTTCTAACCTTTCCCTCAAGCTGGTCAGATATAGTAACAAATTTCATCACTCGGCTTTATCTTTGGACCAACTTAATTTTAATAAGTATAATGGACCTTTAATATCTCTACTCTATAGTAAATCAAAGGGTAAAAATCCTGTTCTAGCCTACAGTACTTCTCGATATGTAAATAGCACAAAGGACAATACTATATCCAAATCATCAGAATCTCCCGTGTCATTATTCTTGTGTTGAATTGTGTACATGTATTTTGTTTTAATAGTGTTGGATATGAATATGTATACTTAGTGACAGTATAGTGAATGATTTGACTTCTTAAGTCTGGCAATGAAACATGTTTAACATTGAAACTCTTCTCCACTGTGTTTAAATCTCTATATGTACGTAGAGTTTTTGCACTGACATCAAAACAATATGACGTCCACAGTTTATTCCCCCGCATTGGACGTGAATTGTTTAGTTTCTTCTAAAATGAAAAACTATAAATGTGTTTTCTAATTTTATGTACGACAGTACTTAATAATAGGGATCGAGAAGGAGTCCAAATATTTCATGTGCCAAAAAACTATCGCTATTGAAAGCATGTAAATCTTTATTCAATTCTGTATTGATATGGACAATTTATGATTGCTGAAATGAAATGTTTGATATGCAATCTGTCGGAATTGAACGAAACAGAAAATTTTGTAATGTTACGTGCAAGGCCACTATAGCCCATGTGGGAAAGTTTTACATCATTATAATTAACTTTTATTCTTAATATTTTCTTTTTTTTATAAGACCTAGGTCAAAACTATTGATTAATTTAATTTATTAAAACTAGAAGCAATTCTATTCTTTATATTTCACTTTAAGAGAGTAACAGATCAGTTGTTTAGCAAGTATTTATTGGTTGTGTTTCTAGGTGAATCGTTCTTAGTAAAGTGTATTAAAATCATTTTAGTAATTATTTGACAACTGAGAAATTCGAATCACTTATTTTAGCCTACAACCTTCACTGGTGCCATCTATGGACATGTACGTTAATCACTGCTGTTCACGATATCACTGACACGCAGGTTCCCCAGTATGACAGTACTAAATCTAAGTACTCACAACGCTACAATCTGGGGTTTGATTACTTAGGATGGACTCAGCACATTACTCACTGTGGCTCTGCTTAAAAACAAACAATCAGTTACGCAGTTGTTTTGTCTTACAAATACAAACTACTAATATCCGTAATGACTCTAACTACTTTAGACAAGAGATTTACTAGCTAAAAAGTGTGTAATTTTGAGTAAAGTCTGAAGTATTGCCTTTGATATTTTCAATGATATTAAATAATTATTTCTATGATTCTATACAGCTCTAAACACTTTAAAAAATCATATGAAAATGCGCTTTATATATATATATATATATATATATATGTATTCTTTCAGAGCTAACTCTTACTAATTTACAACAATAGATGGCATCAATGTATGAATATTTTATATTGTTATTA
>NW_013680748.1:0-3590 GCF_000517525.1 Limulus polyphemus
CTGTAATTTCTCTTCTTGTTCATTTTGTTGTTCGAGCTGCCACTGTTGCAGGTTTTCTTGCCACTGCTGTAATCTTTCTTGTTTATTTTGTTGTTCAAGCTGCCATTGTTCCATGTTTTCTTGCAACTGCTGTTGTCTCTCTTCTTGTTTCTTTTCTTTTTCCTCCAACAACTGCTGTAATTTCTCTTCTTGTTTATTTTGTTGTTCGAGCTGCCATTGTTGCATGTTTTCTTGCAACTGCTGTTGTCTCTCTTCTTGTTTCTTTTCTTTTTCCTCCAACAACTGCTGTAATTTCTCTTCTTGTTTATTTTGTTGTTCGAGCTGCCATTGTTGCATGTTTTCTTGCAACTGCTGTTGTCTCTCTTCTTGTTTCTTTTCTTTTTTTGTAATGTGTGTATAGATAGTGAGTAATTGAACTGCATTCACAGGGTATTGTTGAAGTTAACGTTCGTTCGTTACAGTGTTGTTTTAGCGCGAGTATTGAGATTAAGTGTATCGCAGAGTTATATTCGGAAAGAATAAACCAGTTTTATTAAGTAAAGACTTGTGTCGTTAAAGTTTCGTTGGAACGAAGTTATGGAAAAATCAATTGACAAACGGAGACGTAACAAATTAGTGTCAGAAAGTGGGACAAAAAAAATGGAAACGAGAAGAGGCAAATCAAACTACAGCATAGCAGACTTGATGGCTGCAATACAAGAGCAGCAAAAGAAACAAGAAGAGAGATTACAGCAGTTGTTGGAGGAAAAAGAAAATAAACAAGAAGAACGAGAAAAGAAACAAGAAGAGAGACAACAGCAGTTGTTAGAGGAAAAAGAAAAGAAACAAGAAGAGAGACAACAGAAGTTGCAAGAAAACCGGTTCCCCTCTTTTATATAACCAGCCTACCCTATATCTAGTAAGAACTAGAACATTCGCCAAAGTACAGGATAATTGTAGATAGTAGAGAGCGTGAGAATCACATGATCTCGATGACGCAACAATACTATCTAGTTATTTAATATGTCTCCCAATTACGTGTAAATACTCTTTGTTTACTATAAAATAAAGAATGGAAGCTGTAATCTTGTTCCTCTTCATAAGTCTAACACAACCATGATCATGTACAATAAGATATTTTGTCGTTTAAAGTGACTCCTAATTACGTGTAAACACTCTTTGTTTACTATAAAATAAAGAGTGTAAGCTGTAATCTTGTTCCTTTTTTATATCTTCAACACAACCAACTTCATGTACACCAGGATAATATCTAGTTTTTTAAAGCGACTCCAAATTACGTGTAAATACTTTTTGTTAACTATAAAATAAAGAATGTAAGCTGTAATATTGTTCCTCTTCATAAGTTTAACACAACCAAGTTCTTGTACACTAAGATAATATCTGGTTTTTTATAGCGACTCCTAATAACGTGTAAATACTCTTTGTTTACTATTAACTAAAAAATGCAAACTGTAATCTTGTTCCTTTTTTTAAATCTTTAACAAAACCAACTTCATGTACACCAAGATAATATCTAGTTATTTAAAGTGACTACTAAATACATGTAAATACTCTTTCTTTACTCGGAAATAAAAAATATAAGCTGTAATCTTGTTCCTTTATCATAAGTTTAACACAATCATGTTCATGTACAATAAGATAATATTTTGTTATTTAACGTGACTCTAAATTACGTGTCAATAATCTTTATTTACTATAAAATAAAGATTATAAGCTGTAATCTTGTTCTTTTTTCATATGTTTAACACAACCAACTTCATGTACACCAAGATAATATTTGTTTTTTAAAGTGACTCCTAATTAAGCGTAAATACTCTTTGTTTGATCTAAAATAAAGAATATAAGATGTAGTCATTTTCTTTCTTCATAAGTTTAACACAACCAACTCCATGTACAATAAGATAATATCTAGTTTTTAAAAGTGACTCCAAATTACGTGTAAATACTATTTGTTTACTATAAAATAAAGAATGTAAGCTAATCTTGTTCCTCTTCATAAGTTTAACAAACCAAATTCTTTAACACTAAAATAATATCTATTTTTTAAAGCGACACCTAATTACGTGTAAATAATCTTTGTTTACTACAAAATAAAGAATGTAAGCTCTAATCTTGTTCCTTTTTTATATCTTCAACAAAACCAACTTCAGGTTCACCAAGATAATATCTACTTATTTAAGTGACTCCTAATTACGTGTAAATACTCTTTGTTTACTATAAAATAAAGAATATAAGCTGTAGTATATTTCCGGCTTCATTGGTTTAACCCATCCATGTTCATGTACACTAAGATGATATCTAGCTATTTTAAGTGGCTCCTAATTACATGTAAATGAAGTCACTTTAAAAACTAGGTATTATCTTATTGTACATGAAAATGGTTGGGTTAACTCTATGTAGAAGGAAATATATTACATCTAATAATTTTTAGTTTATAGTAAGAAAGAGTTAATTACGTGTAAATACTCTTTGTTTACAATAAACTAAAGATTATTAGCTGTAATCTTCCTTCTTTTTCATATTGTTGCGTCATCGAGGTCACGTGACTGGTGTGGCGCCCTCTAGTTTCTAGAACTATCTTGTTCTTTCAGGAATGCTCTAGTATTTACTAGATAGGGTAGTCGGGTATATATAAGAGGGGACAACGTGACTCGGTAAGGTGTATAGACAGTGAGTAATTGAACTGCAGTCAGAGAGCACGAGAGACTTACAGCGTTTGTTTAGAGCGATTGTTGAAGTTGAGTGTATTGGTAATGTTATACTCGGAAATAATAAACCAGTTTTATTAAGAAAGGACTTGTGTCGCTTAAGTTTCGTCGCAACGAAGTTACGGAAAGTTAATTAACAAACAGAGACGTAACAAATTGGTGTCAGAGAGTGGGATAGAAAAAAAAAGAGAGAAGAAGATGGAAACGAGAGGCGGAAAATCAAACTACAGCTTAGCAGATTTGATGGCAGCAATACAAAAACAAGAAAAGAAACAAGAAGAACGAGAAATTAAAAAAGAAAAGAAACAAGAAGAACGAGAAGAGAAATTACAACAGTTGTTAGAGGAAAAGAAAAGAAACAAGAAGAAAAATTACAGCAGTTGCAAGAAAACCTGCAACAGTGGCAGCTCGAACAACAAAATAAACAAGAAGAGAGACTACAGCAGCTGTTTGAGGAAAAAGAAAAGAAACTTTTCTTTTTCCTCCAACCACTGCTGTAATTTCTCTTCTCGTTCTTCTTGGAAACAAGAAGAACGAGAAAAGAAACAAGAAGTTAGACAACAGCAGTTGCAAGAAAACCTGCAACAGTGGCAGCTCGAACAACAAAATAAACAAGAAGAGAGATTACAGCAGTTGTTTGAGGAAAAAGAAAAGAAACAAGAAGAACGAGAAGAGAAATTACAGCAGTGGTTGGAGGAAAAAGAAATAAACAAGAAGAGAGATTACAGCGGTTGTTGGAGGAAAAAGAAAAGAAACAAGAAGAACGAGAAGAGAAATTACAGCAGTGGTTGGAGGAAAAAAGAAATAAACAAGAAGAGAGATTACAGCAGTTGTTGGAGGAAAAAGAAAAGAAACAAGAAGATAAATTAAAGCAGTTGTTGG
>NW_013680748.1:4508-5615 GCF_000517525.1 Limulus polyphemus
GTTATTTTACACTAAAATAATATTTGTTTACTACAAAATAAAAAATGTAAGCTGTAATCTTGTTCCTCTTCATAAGTTTAACATAACGAAGTTATTTTACACTAAAATAATATTTGTTTACTACAAAATAAAAAATGTAAGCTGTAATCTTGTTCCTTTTTTATATCATTATGAAAACCAACTTCATGTTCACCAAGATCATATCTAGTTATTTAAAGTGACACTAATTACGTGTAAATACTCTTTATTTACTATAAAATAAAGATTGTAAGCTCTAATTTTGTTCCTACTTCATAAGATTAACACAACGATGTTCATGTACACTATTATAATATCTAGCTATTTAGAGTATTGTCTTTTGATTATGCACACAGCTACACAAGGGCTATCTGTGCTCTGCCTACCACGGGTATCGAAACCCGGTTTCTAGCGTTGTAAGTTCGCAGACATACCGCTATGCCACTGGGGGCCTATTTAGAGTATATCCTAATTACGTGTAAATCCTTTTTGTTTACTATAAAATAAAGAATATTAGCTGTAGTATATTTTCTTCTTTATAGGTTTAACCCAACCATGTTCATGTACAATAAGATAATATCTAGTTCTTTAAAGTGACTCCTAATTACTTGTAAATACTCTTTGTTTACTATAAAATTAAGAATGTAAGCTGTAATCTTGTTATTCTTCATACGTTTAACATAACCAAGTTCATGTACACTAAGATAATGTCTAGTTTTTAAAGTGACTCCTAATTAAGTGTAAATACTCTTTGATTAATCTAAAATAAAGAATATAAGCTGTAGTCTTTTTCCTTCTTCACTGTAAGCTGAAATCTTGTTTTTTCTTCATAACTTTAGCCCTACCATGTTCATGTATGATAATATCTAGTTACTTAAAGTGACTCCTAATTACGTGTAAATACTCTTTGTTTACTACAAATAAAGAATATAAGCTGTAATATTGTTCTTTTTTTATATTGTTGCGTCATCGAGTCACATGACTACTGTGACGCAACGTTTCTTGAACTTTCATGTACTTTGGCGAATGTTCTAGTTCTTACTAGATATAGGGTAGGCGGGTATATAAAAGAGGGGAATGTAACGTATC
>NW_013680749.1:0-2873 GCF_000517525.1 Limulus polyphemus
GTTCAGACAACACAGCAAGATAGTTGGTTAACTCCGTGTACTATGGTCATGTTCGCGTTGTAAAATTCTTCAATCAAGCATATAAACGTAGATTGTTCAGACAACACAGCAAGATAGTTAGTTAACTCCGTGTACTATGGTCATGTTCGAGTTGTAAAACTCTTCAATCAAGCATATAAACGTAGATTGTTCAGGCAACACAGCAAGATAGTCAGTTAACTCCGTGTACTATGGTCATGTTCGAGTTGTAAAACTCTTCAATCAAGCATATAAACATAGATTGTTCGTACAACACAGCAAGATAGTTCGTTAACTCCGTGTACTATAGCAATTATCTACCATATAGTAGGTCTCTTTTAAAGTAATCTCACCATTAATAGTATTTACAAGAGTAAACAGATTAAAATGTTTTTCTTTAGCAAATGAAGATAAGAAAAGATACTTCATTGATGCCTGAAATTGCACAACACAGTGATTAAAAGAGAAGTTTTGTTTCACACACGATGTTATTGATACCTTTTTACATTTTAAAAATATTTGTGATCTAGGCATCAAATTACAATCCATGTGGGATAGACACGAAAGTATAATCCGTGTGGACTAGGTACTAAGATTTTGTCTTAACGGAAATACAAATATAATATAAAATATACTCCTTAAACTATCAATATGTGATATATTTTCTTGAATATCATGCATGCACCTGTGTTGGTGAACATGTTTTTAATCTGTAATTTATTCCCAGTTATTTTCTGTGTGCTACAGGTCCTGTCTGCTAAACGACCAAATCATTTCTCACAGGATCATATAACTCCTCCTTTTCCACCTACTGAAAACAGGGCGCAAGCTCAGAAAACTCAGAATTAAATTTACACGTGGGCGCTGGCAAAGTATAAAACTAATTGCAGGATTTCAGAATCAACTTTCAACCCAGTGGTGAGTCTCGGTTCTTCGTTTATTTGAAGCTCACGTTCTCAACGTAGGAAGACCTCCTTCATCACTTGAAGGTAAGATATTTTCAGCGCAAAGTAACGGATTTTATATTTGTAAATTAACGCTTACAGTTAGTTATTTTGGATCTATATATTTGAGATATATATTTTGTGAAGAAATGAACTTACTATTAGTATGCAACACGGAGTGTAATAAACTGTGCATGAAGGTTTTACTCTATGCTAATAGTAAGCAACACGGAGTGTAATAAACTGTGCATGAAGGTTTTACTCTATGCTAATAGTAAGCAACACGGAGTGTACTATGCAACACGGAGTGTAATAAACTGTGCATGAAGGTTTTACTCTATGTTATTGACTTTCATAGCGACTGTGAAATCAGCATATGTCCTCGCATATTGTAGTGTATGAATCCTATTGTCTTGGCGTATAATACTTCATTTCTGGAGAATCTACGTGATGTCAAAGTTATCTATATTCCTCGTGGATTTCTGCTTTATCAGAGAATCACTGCCGTAAGTTTTAATAAAATTGTTTTGTAGCCTAATTATGAAAGAATAAAGTAATTTGTCATATTAAATGAGTGACTTTATTCGCGCATAAACTTCTCATGAGAGGAGATGCATTGAACGATTTCATTTTCTATGAGCATAAAAAGAAAAATAATGCTTTATACGCAGCGTCTTTGTTCATACGAAGAGTAAGGCTTTTTTTTTTGCTTCAAAATTTCGAGAAAAGATACCAAATTTGCACATAGCTGACTTTAATTTTGAAATGATAAACTCACTGTTGTGATATTCTGGACTAATAGAATTACAATATTTGACCACCAATCTTATAGTGCATACACAACTCTCCAGAATACAGGGCCGCTTTGACGCCACAAAATCATCGAATTCACAGTCCGGACACCTTAAACATTAGGTTGTGCTAGGCCCAAACAGTAAGACAAATTATATTAATGCATTTTAGAAACAAATTACTAATTTTCAGTTATAACCAATTTGTACAGTTGCGATTAAAATTAATCAAAATACATGAAATAAAGAGCAAACTTATAATTTGAGAGGAAAATTAGTTTAAAATAAAACCTGATTGAGAGCTGAAAGCCGATTTTAGGTTAAGGATTACAAAACAAACCTGGATTTTATTCTCTGTTCCACTTACATTTTTAAAGTTACATCAACTTGTGTTGACCTGAGCTACAGTCTCCGAACAACAATATTGTGTGTTTATTTGTGATTGATCCAACATATTCATTTGTGGAACAGAGACGTATAAATATGTAAATAACACGTGACCGTAAATAACACGTAACAAATCTTAATGTTTAAATACAGTTTTCAAAATAAATCTAAAGTATATTTGTGTATACACCTTACTCATGTGAGATTTAGGATTTTTTAACACGTAAAAAAGGTTTATTTGTATAGAGTAAAAACGAAAACTATCCGTAACCTAAGAACAAAGAATTAAACAAAGAGTTGACAGTCTTGTTGACACATTCACGGAACATATCAAACTTAAAAAATTACTTCAGTTTCCATAGTGTATTTCTTCGTATTATAAACCAGAGCTGTTTAGTTTTCTACTAATTAATTTAACTTTAGTACAAAATTATCATCATTAGCACAGAGTTCAAAAATGTTGGTATCTATATAGATATATATAAACTAATTTGGACACTATGTTGCACTAATACTACTAATGTTGGTATGTATATAGATATATATAAACTAATTTGGACACTATGTTGCACTAATACTACTAATGTTGGTATGGATATAGATATATATAAACCAATTTGAACACTATGTTGCACTAATACTACTAATGTTGGTATGTATATAGATATATATAAACTAATTTGGACACTATGTTGCACTAATACTACTAATGTTGGTATGTATATAGATATAT
>NW_013680749.1:3647-5470 GCF_000517525.1 Limulus polyphemus
GCACTAATACTACTAAATGTTGGTATGTATATAGATATATATAAACTAATTTGGACACTATGTTGCACTAATACTACTAATGTTGGTATGTATATAGATATATATAAACCAATTTGAACACTATGTTGCACTAATACTACTAATGTTGGTATGTATATAGATATATATAAACCAATTTGGACACTATGTTGCACTAATACTACTAATGTTGGTATGTATATAGATATATATAAACCAATTTGAACACTATGTTGCACTAATACTACTAATGTTGGTATGTATATAGATATATATAAACCAATTTGGACACTATGTTGCACTAATACTACTAATGTTGGTATGTATATAGATATATATAAACTAATTTGGACACTATGTTGCACTAATACTACTAATGTTGGTATGGATATAGATATATCTAAACCAATTTGAACACTATGTTGCACTAACACTACTTTATTGTACCTAAAAATCAGAGAAGTAATCGTGAATCCAATACATCATGTCGCACTGTGAAATCATTACATAGATGATTGCGCTTCATACACTATAATATAAACTCGCTAACGTGTACTTTAATGTGTGTAATCATCCCATGTTGAAACAACTAAAGATAGATTACAAATAACCTCATATATTGAACTTATTTCTAATCATTTAGAGACTTGATAAAATTCATACCATACAAGACCAAAAATATCCACATTTGGCTTCAAGAATCTGCTGATAATCGTGTTGCTAACATAGCTTTCACGAACTGTTATTATGTGATATATTTCATAACTTTATGTAAATATTATTCTTATTGAAAGCCGTATTTCCATAATTGCAGGGATAAAACTTAATAATTACTCAGCCTTTTTACTTATTTTTCAGTGTTTTAAAATGTTGTTTAAGCTGCACAAGTGTTTCTGTAATTTTTAACATTAATAATATATGTAATATCACAAAAAAGTGCAGAACTTTATACAGACTTGAACTTCAACAACAGCTGTATAGAGCTGAATGGATTTGCGTTAAATAACTTTTGAATTTTCATTCTTGATGTACATGGAATTAAATGTACACCTTGTATATATCTAAGTTTTCTTCAGATATTGTAAACGCATTTTGTTGAAGTTAATGTAATTCATTACCGAAATACACTAATAGAACTACTTATGATTAACTTGATCATCTTAGTATATGTATAGTATACAGACTTAAGAAAAAAGTCTAAATAAAATTGCATAATTTATACCATTTTATTACAGCTGAATTTAATGAAACGCTTGTTAATTTTCAATTGCAAAAAATTCTTAGTGCATTTTATAGTGTAAAACAAATATCTAAGTATTAAATAAATATTCTGCCTTTCCATATATATGTGAGGTGAATAACCAACAACGCTGGTTTGTTAAACATAAAATATATAAATAGTATAGTGTTAAACATACTTGCTCTAATTCTGATATGTAATGACATAAACATTGATGAAAATAACACTTAACTAAATTAATCAAATTCGCAAAGAAATTGTTGTTGTTTCAAAAAATTCGCTAATATATGTAGCATTCAATATTTGTAGCATCTCAGCCGGCCTGAAGAACCTTAGAATCGCTAATATATGTAGCATTCCATATTTGTAGCATCTCAGCCGGCCTGAAGAAACCTTAGAATCGCTAATATATGTAGCATTCAATATTTGTAGCATCTCAGCCGGCCTGAAGAACCTTAGAATCGCTAATATATGTAGCATTCCATATTTGTAGCATCCCAGCCGGCCTAAAGAACCTTAGAATCGCTAATATATGTAGCATTCCATATTTGTAGCATCCCAGCCG
>NW_013680750.1:0-4689 GCF_000517525.1 Limulus polyphemus
GCTATAACTCACAACGAACGTCTCACGTGCTCAACAATATTCTGTCCGCATACATTCAATTACCCTACGTGCTTCTTGGCCGGTCTTATATATACAAGACTACTCCAGTCTAGTAGTCTACCGACATTTCATGAAGGTTCGAGAAGGAAGTGGCGTGATATAAGCGTCACGTGACCTCCGTTGTCGCAACAATATACATATATATTATTCATACCTTCGGTGTATAGGACGCAAGTAGATTTGGACATCAAATTTTTGGGTGAAAAAGTGCGTCTTATACACCGAAAAATACGGTACGTAGAACCCAGACGATATTAGGGGATCGTTTGATCGATAATTCCGTATTATTTCCAATAGAACAAAAGCACGTGTTTATGCTATCATTTTTAACATTAACAAAATGTCGATGAGAGAGCTCATAATCTCTCAGTTTTCACAAGCAAGCAATATTTTGCTTAGAATTCTAGCAAGCTTGGACCGTTGTAGATTCAAACACAAATTTGTGCCTTCAGTTGAAACAAGCTGGGAACAATGCAGATTAATACACTACTTTATACTTTGATGTAGACTAATACACTACTTTATACTTTGATGTAGACTAATACACTACTTTAAACTTTGATGTAGACTAATACACTACTTTATACTTTGATGTAGATTAATACACTACTTTATACTTTGATGTAGATTAATACACTACTTTAAACTTTGATGTAGACTAATACACTACTTTATACTTTGATGTCTAAGAAGATTTGAACGTTTCAGATTACTTCATTCCTTGATTTCAAAGAAGCTTGGTACGTTCTACATAAAACACGACTTTGTGCCTTGATTTATAAAAAGTAGCTTCTGAGTAGTTTCTTTTAACGATGTACGTCTGCTTTGCTTTCGCCTAATTCGCATGTCCTCGTCCACTATGGCATCTATAAATTAGTCACGTGTCAACAAGTTCATCATTGCAGTTGATCATCCAGGTAAGATGACTGTCAAAATATTCCACAAGTTCAGCTAAAGTCTCGCCCATCCTTTTTACTCTGCTTCCCTTAAACTTTATTTTGGGATCTTCCGTCTGATGTGACACTCCAAATGATTTTGACAGAACAGCTACCAATACTGTAACAACTATCATCTGGAAGACTGCTTGTTGTTAAGGCTGGTCCTCTTAGATGAGCAGCTTGTTGTTCACGACTCCATCCATTGACATTACACATTATTTCTAACTGAGCCTTGTATGTTTTGGATGGTATTTTTCTGTCATAATCTATTAGTTTCTCAACAAGGCAATGTTGTTGAATTGGGCAGCTAAATTCTGGAACTGGATTACGTAATGATATAACTGGAATAATTAAGGAATGTTAGGTGGCGTAGTAGTGGTAAGTGTAAAGCAGATGGTTTCTCCTATTTCATAGTTAATGGTGCTTCAGACTGTAATTCTAAAGGAGACACAGAGAGATGTGATTGGTTTGGTTCTCGGATGTACAAAGTAATTTTCCAGATTTTTTATTGCATCATTAATCGTCTTTTCTAACTCATTGATTTTGCAGTCATAACCTTTACTTTATATATGTTTTTTGTCCTCCTTTGTTAACTTTGTTGATGTGCTTCTGTACTTCTTTGATTTTGCGGAAATAATCTCTCTGTACTGCTTCAAATTTGTTGTTGTGATCCCACTGTAATTCAATAGTTTCTTCAATCTTGTCCACAAACAACTATTTCTTAATTCTTCTTTAAATCTTGTGTTGTTTTTTTTTCTTTTAACTCCTCTCTTAAATTCCATACTCTTATCTCTTGATCTTCTTTTAATTTTCTGTTTCCCTCTTTTCATTTATTGTTTCTTTCTTTTAATTTATTATTTCTTTCTTCGTAGTCTTCTGTTAATTTTCTCTTTTTATAATTTGCTATTTCTCTGTGCTTTTTCTTCATTCCACTGTTTCATCATTTCCAGCAAATCTTCGATTCATTTTGCTCTTCTTGAAGATGTCAATGAAGTTCAGTCCATATTTTATTTTATTTTCACCAAAATAGTGTTACGACAGCGGAATTCACGTGATGCTAGTAACACGTCATGATATTCTCGAAGGTTCGTGAATGCTCGAGTGTTTACTAGATGTGCGGTATTCTTGTATATAAGACCGCCAAGAAGTGACAGCAACAATGGAATTGAATTGCAGACAGAGATAGAGACGGGCAATTGAGTCAAGCGCGTGAATCGTTCGTTGTGAATTTAGGCGTAACTATGGAAATTAAGTGTATTGCAAAGTTGTATTGAGAAGGAATAAACTAGTTTTATTCAAGAAAGGACTTGTATCGCTAAAGTTTCTTCGGAAAGAATGTTTACGGAAAATTAACAAACGAACGACCAGAGGCGTAACAATACTATTAGTCCTAACGCCAATCTTGTAACTGTTTCTTGTTAATTGTGTTAGTTTTGATTATTTGGTAAAACTAATGCATAATCCAATTCATTTAACGAAAAGTAACGCGTTTTATTTTTAGAACCTACAATAACTAAGCGATAAACAAAATTCACGAATAAAACTAAACAGTCACTTACTTGTTACATTTCGTATCGTATCTACGTCAAAACCAAAAATGTACAGCATTGAACTGGCTAACTAATCAACTGACTGAATAACTAATCAACAACAACTCTCTTTTTCCCAAGACTTAAAAAAATTCAAAACCCCACTTCATATTTAAACACTCAGGAAATTTAAAGGCTTAACACATCATGATTTTCTCTAGCAAAGAACACAAAACGTCTAAATTAAGACATTAAACATAGTCTACAGTACTAGAATTGTTGCATGTGAATAATTGTAAGGGCATCGAACATATTTTTTAACAATCATACAAATTATAACAGACATGGTGTTAAAAATTTTCACTCTACCGCTTGAACACATCAGTATAACAATGTGGTCTATTATTCACGTTTATGCTAATAACAACTGAGCTAGTACCTGTTATTTGTTGTTCCTGTTGATTTTGTGTTTGTCTGTACAATACTAATCGAATGTATCGTGGGATTATTCATTTCTCATTTTAAGAATAGAAATTGAAATAAAACTACTAGAAAAAAGCACTAGCTAATATTGTCGCTCAATCTCTCTACACAAAATTATTTTTCTTGTAACACTTTTAATATCAAATAGAAAAGAAAGTGTTCAAGGGCAACATTAACACAGTCAACATTAACATAGTCTCGCTACTTGTGTACGAGATACGAGGATAATTAATAGTCACATATCTGTAACTAAACATACTGCTTTTCTAAGGCTAATTTATTTATTGTATTTAATGAATTGTATTAAAGCAGTTATACATAGTTACTGATAACTATATACTCATTTTCGCAATTAAAGTTTTTAACCTGAATGGCTTCTTATGTGCAGTTGAGTTAAACAAATAGAAAAGAAAGTGTTCAAGGGCAACATTAACATAGTCAACATTAACATAGTCTCGCTACTTGTGTACGAGATACGAGGATAATTAATAGTCACATATCTGTAACTAAACATACTGCTTTTCTAAGGCTAATTTATTTATTGTATTTAATGAATTGTATTAAAGCAGCTATACATAGTTACTGATAACTATATACTCATTTTCGCAATTAAAGTTTTTAACCTGAATGGCTTCTTATGTGCAGTTGAGTTAAACGACCAGATCACAAACCAAGTACAGCTGTTATTAATTTTTAACGACGACAGGGGGAAAGATAGCCGGTATCCGCTGATACAAGGTGTTTGTTCGCTTATTTAAACTAATAGTTTAACTGACTATTATTTGCATAACACGACCACAGCCGTAAGGAAAGTGTGTGTACAGTGGAATAACTTCTCAAACCTTGAACCGTTTGATCTGCACCCCAACACCTAAACCACTAGGACACGCCAATCCCACTATCCTCCACTGTTTGGATTGAAAATCGATGTGTATTAATAACTGTTAATGGCGTTTATTTTGATCAAAATAACGTCTTCACTTTACAAATCATCGCCTAACATTACGTTTAACACTAAATGTTATATTTCTATTTGACTCTAAGATCATAACTCTATGATATATTTTTTGTTATTTACAAATGTTTTTATAGACTTAGATGGTTATTCAATATACACAGATCATAATTACATTTGTCTTTGTAAAGTTAATTTCCAGTCATTTTATTTGTATTTAAGTTCAGTTTGTCATGAAAACAAATACAAAAGCCAATGAATTAGGCTTACACCACCGAAGAAAGTTATACATGTATATACACGTAATATTTGAGCGTGATCTTTATATCGGTATAGCAACTTACTCTCTTCTGCGTCCTCATCATTTTCTCTGTAAATTTCTAGGTCCTTTGTTCTCTGAAAAAGTAAATATACCCCATTATGCATTGTTTTAGGAAACGTGAATAGCAAATGCTAAATTATTAACATTTAAACATTTGCTCAATCAATGTATATAAACCTCGAATTATTATAAGTTTCAAGATTTCTATATTTGTCTTAATATTATACTTTTGTATACTTCCACGACAGTGCTTTTATCTGAAAGTAGGCTTAGTTACTTATAAATATTGAATCTTTCATTGAAAAAGGATAGCCGTTTAAGAAGTACATTTATTGACGGTTAATATGTGCAACCACTCTGAACTAGCAATTCATTTGACGGTTAATATGTGCAACCACTCTG
>NW_013680751.1:0-1300 GCF_000517525.1 Limulus polyphemus
AAGATATGTAAAACAATAAACTGTACAAGTTTTAATATAGAACAAAATGTATACAACATACATATGTAAGATATATAAAACAATAAACTGTACAAGTTCTAATATGGAACAAAATGTATACAACATACATACAAGGGGGAAGAAATGAGGAAAATTTAAAGGTTACAGACACAATAAAATGTAATACATCAAAATAAGGATCATTTCAGAAACCAGTAGCTCATAGTTTGATGATTTTGAAGTTACCCATATAAAAATGGTTGTAGGTAACAGTGTTAATGGGAAAAGCACATATCTTAGAAGTTGTTGACTAGTTGTGTTTGAAACTCGTACATCTTTATAAAGACATAATTTTAATTGACATTTTGTTTAACTTTAGACCTTTAAGTTTTGTCAAGAAAGATATCTTGGATATTTATAAAAAAATTCATTTCCATATTTTAAGTTAACGTATGTTTTACTTACACACTACTGTAATAACAGAAACATATACAGAAGGTGTAGGATTCAACATCCTGGTTACTTTATTGTTTCTTAGTCAAGATTCTGTCAGTTTAAAACAGACAGTCTTAACCTTAATAACAGCTTCTGAATATGGGTTGATATAAGTACCATAAATTTGGTATATTCTTGAAATTCCAAACTCTAACAATGATACTGTACTCTGTTTTCCTCATTACTTGATACATATGAAAGTACCATAATGTTGGTTGATAGTTCAAACTCCAGCTATGATACTGTACTTTGTTTTCTTCATTACTTGATACATATATAAGTACCATAATGTTGGTTGATAGTTCAAACTCTAACCATGATACTGTACTTTGTTTTCCTCATTATGTGATACATATATAAGTACCATAATGTTGGTTGATAGTTCAAACTAACCATGATACTGTACTTTGTTTTCCTCATTACTTGATACATACATAAGTACCATAATGTTGGTTGATAGTTCAAACTCTAATCATGATACTGTACTTTGTTTTCCTCATTACTTGATACATATATAAGTACCATAATGTTGGTTGATAGTTCAAATTCTAACCATGATACTGTACTTTGTTTTTCTCATTACTTGATACATATATAAATACCATATTGTTGATTGATAGTTCAAACTCTAACCATGATACCGTACTTTGTTTTCCTCATTACTTGATACATATATAAGTACCATAATGTTGGTTGATAGTTCAAACTTTAACATGATACTGTACTTTGTTTTCCTCATTACTTGATACATATATAAGTACCATAATGTTGGTTGATAGTTCAAACTCTAACCATGATACTGTAC
>NW_013680751.1:2095-4384 GCF_000517525.1 Limulus polyphemus
ACTTGATACATATATAAGTACCATAATGTTGGTTGATAGTTCAAACTCTAACCATGATACTGTACTGTGTTTTTCTCATTACGTGATACATATATAAGTACCATATTGTTGGTTGATAGTTCAAACTCTAACCATGATACTGTACTTTGTTTTCATCATGACTTGATACATATGTAAGTACCATAATGTTGGTTGATAGTTCATACTCTGACCATGATACTGTACCTTGTTTTCCTCATTATTTGATACGTATATCAGTACTGTAATATTGGTTGGTAGTTCAAACTCTGACCATGATACTGTACTTTTTCCTCATTACTTGATACATATATAAGTTCCATAATGTTGGTTGATAGTTTAAACCCTGACCATGATACTGTACCTTGTTTTCCTCATTATTTGATACATATATCAATACTGTAATATTGGTTGATAGTTCAAACTCTGACCATGATACTGTACTTTTTCCTCATTACTTGATACATATATAAGTACTATAATGTTGGTTGATAGTTCAAACCCTGACCATGATACTGTACCTTGTTTTCCTCATTACTTGATACATAAGTACCATAATGTTGGTTGATAGTTCAAACTTTTACTATGATACTGTACTTCGATTTCCTTATTACTTGATACATATACAAGTACAGTATTGTTGGTTGATAGTTCAAACCCTGACCATGATACTGTACCTTGTTTTCCTCATTATTTGATACATATATCAGTACTGTAATATTGGTTGATAGTTCAAACTCTGACCATGATACTGTACTTTTTCCTCATTACTTGATACGTATATAAGTACCATAATGTTGGTTGATAGTTCAAACCCTGACCATGATACTGTACCTTGTTTTCCTCATTACCTGATACATATATAAGTACCATAATGTTGGTTGATAGTTCAAATTCTAACCGTGATACTGTACTTTGTTTTTCTCATTATTTGATACATATATAAGTACCATATTGTTGGTTGATATTCCAAACTCTAACCATGATACTGTACTTTGTTTTCCTCATTACTTGATACATATATAAGTACCATAATGTTGGTTGATAGTTCAAACTCTAACATGATACTGTACTTTGTTTTTCTCATTACTTGATTCATATATAAGTACCATAATGTTGGTTGATAGTTCAAACTCCAGCCATGATACTGTACTGTGTTTTTCTCATTACGTGATACATATATAAGTACCATAATTTTGGTTGATAGTTCAAACTCTAACCATGGTACTGTACTTTGTTTTCATCATGACTTGATACATATGTAAGTACCATAATGTTGGTTAATAGTTCAAACCCTGACCAAGATAAAGACTTTTGTTTCATTTTTCCAAGTTATTTGAAACAGATTTCACTTTTCTTTGTCTTTAGAATATCTGTTTGTTAGTCAGAAGTTGTAGGTTAAGTTTCTACACTTAATTGTGAGGTGGATACTGTAGATAAGTAGATAACCTGTTTGAATCCACGGAACTCGACTGGCATCAAATGTGTGTCATGGAAACCCTTCACACCATTCGTTACAATAAACATTACTACAACACTATATCAACAGAGTACATATATTTAATGTAGCTATATATCCATACACGTACATTCAACAGTTACTAGGGCATCTATAATGAGAAGTGTTCTCTCTCAAATAATAACAGTTTACACGACTCAATCACCTGTTTGTACCTAGCGTTGTTCACTAATTTAAAACAATGTAGTGACTTGTTATGTTATGAAACCTGCTATACTAATAAATAATTATGATGTGGTCAGATTGTAATTATGTGACTGGTATGTATTTATACATTAGAATATGTGAACCCTTGCACTCTTCAAAACCCTGGTTTAAAAGCACTGCTGTAGATGACTGATTTAATAAGGTTTTGGAACAACCACTTTTACTGCAACTGAACGAGACAAATTACATTTCTAGTGATATCTCTCTGCATGCTGTAGCTGTTATGGTTACATTTCGTCTACTGTAGTAGAACACTCTACCTCCTCTCATTATCTACAGACAACTGTAGGATCCTAATGTTTAAAGTCTTTCAAATGGTAAACAACATAAGGTACATGTAGAAACATTCTTAGAGTGATGTATCTATCTGCTGTACAGTAACGTACTCCTTATAGCATCATTAATAAAACTGGACCAGATTAGTTTGTCATTTATCTCAGAAATCAACGTGAAATGTATATAGCTTAAAAAGGATTAATTTATGGATAAATCCTTTTTTTTTTCAGACTTGGAACAACCAAGAATTCCCGACAGTAATGGATGGA
>NW_013680751.1:4554-5653 GCF_000517525.1 Limulus polyphemus
GTTTCAACTGGGAAATTAGTAACATTCTAAGAAGTCTGATTGTATTTATTAGTTGTTGACTGTCTTTCTAAATAAATAATTTGTTATTTTAAGCTTTGATGAAGGTAATGTACTGTAATGGAAACTATAAGAAACAAAATTGTGTTGTGAGAAGACAAGAAAATTGGGGTGAATCAATTTGTGTGGTTATGTTGTGTACCAGTGCATGTAGATTAGTAGTGACAAGAAATATTGGTCCATAGTGGAGAGAGATGACACATTGATCAGTTTGTGTATCAGTATATGTAGGCTAGTATAGACAAAACTTGCTAAGTTAAAAAATATTAGTCTATTCTCCTGTGTTCACAAAATAACATTATTATTTACTCACAGGCTAAGATATTATGTCAAATATTTCTATTAAACATTAAGGTGTAAATTTTTGCTCTTGTTAATTTAAAAAACAACCTTGAAGTGTTTCTACTTTCTTGTGTTTCTAATGTCTGATAGTAGATAGGTTATTCTGAATTTTGGGTCCAGCACCTGGATGAAACTGCAACAATCGGTAGAATTAACTGATCCAACACCTGGATGACACGGGAACAATCGGTAGAGAAGTAACTGATCCAACAACTGGACGACACTGCAACAATCGATAGAGAAGTAACTGATCCAACACCTGGATGACATGGGAACAACCGGAAGAGAAGTAACTGATCCAACAACTGGACGACACTGCAACAATCAGTAGAATTAACTGATCCAACACCTGGATGACACGGGAACAATCGGTAGAGAAGTAACTGATCCAACAACTGAACGACACGGGAACAATCGGTAGAGAAGTAACTGATCCAACAACTGTACGACACTACAACAATCGGTAGAAGTAATTGATCCAACACATGTATGACACAGGACCAATCTATATAAAAGAAAAATATCATTTTCTGGTGTGAAAAGAATTTCAACTGTATAATACACAAAACAAACTTGGCTTTCTTGTAGTTCAAATATAAACTTCATAGCAAAAAATAAAACAAAGTTTTTAAGTTACTTCTACCAATTGTTCCCGTTTCATCGAGTTGATGGATCAGTTAATTCTCTAATGATTGTTCCC
>NW_013680752.1:0-3536 GCF_000517525.1 Limulus polyphemus
GTATTTGGTAATTAATTATTATTAAAACAGCCGTATATCTACTTGATGTATTTGGTAATTAATTATTATTAAAACAGCCGTATATCTACTTGATGTATTTGGTAATTAATTATTATTAAAACAGCCGTATATCTACTTGATGTATTTGGTAATTAATTATTATTAAAACAGCCGTATATTTCCAGTAATGACTGGAAGTTCTAAGCTTTCGTTACCTTCAAATCTTTCTGTATTACAGTATCTTGTTTTGACAACTGCAATCCGTAAACAATCCTCGTGGAATACTTTATGTGTATAACATCAGTTTGATGCAATAAATACATGGTTATTTGGATTCCAGTTTAACAACCAAATAAATAACACCTTCTTGCGATAAGAAGTCAACTTATCTAACAAGTAGGTATTCATGAAAGCAGGTTTTGTGTAAAGTTTGCTCTTTTTCTCATATGTTATAGTTAAGCAAGATGTTTGTGGATTAAAAGTCGCCATAATGTCCAATATATAGTGTAAGGGTAACAGTCAAATTCCACTATTCGAGCAGACGAGAATAGGGCAAAAGTTGGCGGTGTGTGTTATGGATGAGCTGCCTTCCCTCCTGACTATCATTTCAAGATTTGTGACGGCTAAGGCAGGTAGTTCTTGAATAGTTTTGCACGAATATATGAAAGCAACATTAGATACGTAAGGAATTACAATCGGGTACACCAAGGTTTCTCGAGACAATGTTTATAGATATTTTTATTCATAGAGGGCAGCACTCGAAGCTTGACTGACAACCTTGCTTATTGGTTGACATTTACGCCTTTTAGAACCTGTAGTCTCAAGCCAGGTGGCCCACTTAGGAACTCGGTTGTGACGGGCTACTCCCGCATGCGCAAAAGGAATCCCGCCGGATCGCACATGGTAAGGTTGTTGCCGCATTCGGGCATTTGGCCAGCCTTGGGCTTGATTGAAACAGTCTCTCGCCCGTCCTTGACGTCGTAAACACACGCAGCAAAATACTTCTAAAGTTGTAATTAAACCAGCAGTAATAGAGGACTTTAAAACTGAAATCATCGTATTTTTGTTTTCTGTACTTGAAGACACTTTTTGAACTACGACTTTGGCTTCAAGATGGACTTTTGTTGACATACATACATATATATATACGAACTTGTTTCAATAGTTAACTCTTTAGTGTCAGTGTCGAGGACCGCGTGACGTCAGAACGTAGCAACGCTTGTCCTGTTCCTGGTGGTCAGTATTACATATTGTCCATCTGAGGCTCACGTTCGGCATAGTGGACCGACTACATCCCGTGAATTGGTAAGTTTTGATAAAAAGTCGAGTTTTAAGTTCATACGAATTCAGCAGTTCTACAAACCCCCACAACTAGTACTAGTTGACCTTTCGAAGACCAGAAATATAACACCGTAACCTCTAATGTGTGTATTACTCGTCCTAATGCAATCAGCGAATTCAGGTGTTATTTTTAGAACTTACTAGTAAAAACTGCAAGTGTTTAGAAGCGTGTGAATTTTTATTTTCGTTGTCAGAAATATATTGAATCTTTAACCGTTTCGCTTCGTTGTGCAGTAGGGCCTGCAGCATAATATCTGCATCTGTGCGTTGTGCCGGAGAACCCACGGCATATACCAGCCTTTTTCCCGGTATCATATTTGTCTTGGCTATACATATAATGAATTTCCAGGGGAATATATATATGTGTGTGTGTGTGAGTGAGTGTGGTGTAGACCACGGGACAAAGTCGTGTGTCTACCACATAACTTTAGCAGGTTGATGTGTTTTCACAGAGGTTGTGGGTTAAATCCTGGGGCTTCTCTAACATTCACTGCTTTACTTCTGAGGCTGTATATCAATGTTTAGCCTATCATTCTGCAGCTGTATATCAATGTTTAGCCATGATAAACTTAAAATAATAATAAAACATGAACTATATTCTCCCAGATAAAACAATGAATATCAGATAAACCTCAAGTTTTGAGTACCGAATGCCTTTGAAAATGTCGGATAAACCTCAAGTTTTGAGTACCGGATGCCTTGTAAAATGCCGGATAAACCTCAAGTTTTGAGTACCGGATGCCTTTTAAAATGCAGGATAAACCTCAAGTTTTGAGTACCGGAGGCCTTTGAAAATATCGGATAAACCTCAAGTTTTTGAGTACCGGATGCCTTTTAAAATGCCGGATAAACCTCAAGTTTTGAGTACCGCATGCCTTTGAAAATGTCGGATAAACCTCAAGTTTTTGAGTACCGGATGCCTTTGAAAATGTCGGATAAACCTCAAGTTTTGAGTACCGGATGCCTTTTAAAATATCAGATAAACCTCACGTTTTGAGTACCGGATGCCTTTGAAAATGTCGGATAAACCTCAAATAAGTTTTGAGTACCGGATGTCCTGTAAAATATCGGATAAACCTCAAGTTTTGAGTACCGGATGTCTTGTAAAATGTGCCCTCCTTGTACGTATATTAAGATGAATAGAATACGTAATTGAGAGCAGAAGGTTAAAATATCATCTCTCAAATGATTTTTGAGTGCTACCATAAAATGACTATGATGTCACTTTGAGTGCAACCATAAACTGAATATGACGTCACAAAATAAAAGATTCTACCGGTTTCTTAAACATTTTATTATAAAGTTAGAAACAAATTTGTATTTTTGGCGAAAATCAACAGTTTTAGAAGGATAACACAGGCCTGCGAATTTATACTTCATAAACGTTGTTTTGGTTTTAATAACGGATTTTCCATAATTCAGCTACGCAGATTTCGAAAATAATATTCTTTTTTTTTATCACGTAAGGATTTTTTTACAAATCGGAAAGAAAGAAAAAAACTCTTACTTAGATCAAGTTATTATTTCGTTTACCACAATGAACATTTTATTAGTATTATGTTTGTTAACAAAAATACAAACAGACTGAAGAAAATGGAAGAACATTGATGTCAAACGAATATGCAACCTCATTCATCCTGATTTTTTTTTTTTGTGAAATCTACGTCTTTTAGTCTCAAAACTACGTGTTGTGGTCTCACTTTTATGTGTTGCGTTATGACGTTTTGTGATAAATCTGTACGCGATGGAGAAAAATGGATATCATTTTCAGATTAAGCGTACAGGAATGTAGAACATGTAAAAAATTTCAAGATAACCAAACCATTACAGGCCCGTGTTGTTGAAAAATCTTGTAACGTCGGTTTTTCTAAATGACAAGGATTAATGAAAAATAAATTTTGTGCCAATTGCTCTGAATTAGGATATTGTATTATCCAATGAAATCCGATCGGAATATTAATTTGGCGAACAATCCGATAATAAGCATTTCCATTGTTGCCCATTATTATACACTAAACACAGTAGCATTTTAAAGAAGAGTATAAATAGACGTGTTTGTATTTGTTTTGTTTTTGAATTTTGCGCAAAGCTACACGAGAGCTATCTGCGCTAGCCGTCCCTAATTTAGCAGTGTAAGACTAGAGGGAAAGCAGCTAGTCATCACCACCCACCGCCAACTCTTGGGCTACTATTTT
>NW_013680752.1:4536-5686 GCF_000517525.1 Limulus polyphemus
TTTTCAAAATGGCTACATCTATTATCCGATCCGAAAATATTCGAATCCGATAAGATATCAGGAAAGGGATACTTAATATCCGACCAAAACTATTTTCTCATCCCTGTTCTGAATGTTTTGGCAATCCCGAGAAACAGATTGTTGAAAGTGCCGTTTGTCACGTTGAACAGTACATTTTAAGGCTTTGGTAGTGCCCTCAGTTGTTCATTTGTGATATTTAATTTGTTAGTAATTTTCTTTTAATGTTTTTCTAAAAAAAGTGCAATTTCTTAACCCTAAAATAATCGGCTTTCTAAACCAATCTTTCTAAAATATTGTGCAACAACTTATTTATGGGTCCATAATAAAAGTACAGATAATCTCGCTAATCACTGCTGTGGATTCCTGCGTAAATAAATTTCTGGGGAGGGGGGGGGGTGGTAGTTCCTTATATCGAGAGTTATAGCAGGCTAAAACGAAAAAAATAATGCAACGCGTGGACACTATAGTGAACACCGTTAATTTTAGGGTTAAAGTATACCTGCGAAATTAGATCCAACATCTTTGGATGTTTCATTGTCATGCGTGATGAAGAAATCGCCATAATCAGTTCGATGACACTAATAATATCAACTAACCCTCGACATACGCATTTCTATGGAAGTAGCGCGAAGTACACCATGAAAGTTGGTGCGTGTGTGTGTTGAGAACGTGATTGGCTGTCGAAGAAATGTATACACTAAAATGTGTGTGTGTGAGAGGGCTCTAAAAGTAGTCTAGAACAATCCCAGCCTTTTACGAATCAAATCTTATTCCGAAGGCATGTATGTGTACGTTGTTATTGTTGTTGGATGGCTTTGATTACTTTATAAACTTGAAACAACCGACCTTCAAGTTCCACCATGTTAATAAACGTTACGTACCTCACAAGTTCTGCCAAATCCACTCAGAAGTTTGTGAATGTCAGCAGCGTTGCTCAGCTTGTCTTATGAAAGCGTTTCACTTGGTTGAAGGTGTCTCTTTTCATTTAAATTAAGGTTTTACTTGGTTGAAGGTGTCTCTTTTCATTTAAATTGAAGTGTTTTACTTGGTTGAAGGTGTCTCTTTTCATTTAAATTGAAGTGTTTTACTTGGTTGAAGGTGTCTCTTTTCATTTGAATTAAAGCGTTTT
>NW_013680753.1:0-1120 GCF_000517525.1 Limulus polyphemus
AAGTAGTCTGATCAAGTGTAATGCTTTACAAGTAGTCTGATCAAGTATAATGCATTACAAGTAGTCTGTGTGGTCAAGTGTAATGCGTTACTGGTAGTCTGTGTGGTCAAGTGTAATGTGTTACAAGTAGTCTGATCAAGTGTAATGCTTTACAAGTAGTCTGTGTGGTCAAGTGTAATGCGATACTAGTAGTCTTTGTGGTCAAGTGTAATGCGTTTCAAGTAGTCTGGTTAAGTGTAATGCGTTAATAGTGGTCTGTGTGGTCAAGTGTAATGCGTTACTGGTAGTCTGTGTGGTTGAAGTGTAATGCGTTAATAGTGGTCTGTGTGGTCAAGTGTAATGATATTTGATCTATGGAGGGTTATGTTACTCAGTCTAGTTTGTATCAGATAACTAATACCATATTATCCCAGCAAGTGTTTGTTATAGTCATAGAGCTACTAATACGATAAGCCAGGAAATGACTCCACCTATATGTGCGAAACGTCACTAATGGTTTCTATTATAAAGACCACAAAACCAACAGTTATTTGTGAGAAACTTCACTCGTTGATTATCCACTTATGTAAACAATCAAATATTTAAACGTCCTTTTATGATGATCCTGTAAAACTAATGTTATTTTTGAGTGTAAGCTGACATCTAGATTCAAATTACTGAAGTAGGTAACTATTATTTTTATTCGTGTGTTGAGCGCAGACCCAGTGGTTAGCGTTTCGGGCTGAGGTTCCGTGGTTCGCTTCTCGTTGTCGCTAAAACAAAACAAAAGAATCGCCCTCAGCACTTTGGCGCCCTAGGTACGCTATAGAAGTAACGGTCATATCCCACTATTTTGTCTGACAATAATAGCTCTAGAATTCGCGGGGGGTGGTTTGATTAACTGCCTTCTCTCTAGTCCATCACTTCAACATTATGGATAGTGTGGTGAGTAAAAGACACTTCAAAACACCATACATATATATACATATAATAAACACTTCAACACTATATAAAACCTAGTCCAAAGTTACTGACGAAGAATAGATTCTCCCTATAGTTTGTTTGTTTGTTTGTTTTGAATTTCGCGCAAAGCTACACGAGGGCTATCTGCGCTAGCCGTCCCTAATTTAGCAGTGTAAGA
>NW_013680753.1:2120-4419 GCF_000517525.1 Limulus polyphemus
GGCGAGCATGTTTAGTGTGACGGGGATTCGAACCCGCGACCCTCAGATTGCGAGTCGAGCGCCTTAACCACCTGGATTCTCCCTAAACTGGTGTAGATGGCTGGAATGGTAGACTGGGCTTTATGTTAATTTAGAGAATCGCTGTGCTTTAACTTTCTGACTTCTGAAAGATAATAGTATTGGATATTAATACATATTTTCGAAACTAAAGTACAGAATATTATTTCAGTGTTTCTAGATAAAATTATTGTTAGTTACTCTGCAAGTTAGATAAATTAACGCCCCCTAGTGGCACAACGGTATGTCTGCGGACTTACAACGCTAGAATCCGGGTTTCGATACCCGTGGTGGGCAGAGCACAGATAGCCCATTGGGTAGCTTTGTGCTTGATTACAAACAATAGTTGACAATAGCAATAGATAAATTAAACACCTTTGGAGCGTTTACTTTTTTTTATTTACATTTCGCGCAAAGCTGCACGAGGGCTGCCTGCACTAGCCATCCCTAACGTCACGAGGGCTACCTGCGCTAGCCATCCCTAACGTAGCAGTCTTGGTTTGTTTGTTGCTACACGATGGGCTATCCGTGCTTTTCCCACCACGGGTATCGAAACCCAGTTTCTAGCGTTGTAAGTCAGCAGACATATTTTACCAACAATTTTATCAACGAATAGTGGGATTCACCTCACGGCTGAAAGGTCGAGAACGTTCAATGACAGGGATTCGAACCCGTTACTCTCAGATTGCGAGTCGAGCGCTTTAACTATCAGGTCATGGCAGCGACAGGATTGTATGTATTGTTTTTTTTCTATTATTTTTTGGGTAGTTTTTTTTTTCTTCAAACAACACTAATTTGTTTATGTTTCTTTAAAAGAAATGTTTATTTTTATAGTTGTATGTCATTTTCTGTAATAATGATTCTTTGTCGTTGTTCACTAACATAAGTTACCTGTTAGAATCATAGATAATATTCAACGTTAAACTGGTACACAATTAAAAACATTTTATTTAGGCCTATCTATGGCCTTCAAAAAGTTGTAACGTCGAGACACGTAGAGTCGTTAACTTTTTGAAGGCCATAGATAGGCCTAAATAAAATGTTTAACGTTGAATATTATTTATGATTTAACTTTATACACAAGTGACAAAATACTATAATTAAGTTACCTGTTGTTTTATTCCCCTTGTTTTTCAGGTCACGTCTTTCAGTGAGAAATGCTATGTCGTCACCCCCAACATGATCAGTTTCACGGGTCTCGTGTTTGCTGTTATTGCAGCGAAATGTATAGTGTCCGATAACATTATCAGGCACCGAGTCGCGGCACTCTTCTTCCAGGTCAGAACCTGGTGTGATGCCTTGGACGGCATAGTTGCTCGTGCACGTATGGGGCTGGTCAAGCACGCATCACTGCGATCAACTTCTGGCTACGTCATAGACGGGTTAGCCGACGCACTGGGGTTTACAGCTTTTCTTGTGGGGTGTCTTTACTACTTTCGTCGGTGGCCGCCCAATGAAAGTCAGTATCGGGTCTTGTACCCCAAAGAACACTTGGAGAAAAATGAAGGTTACACGACCGAAAACGGAAACCAAACAAACTGGACAGGCAGAAGGCTATTTTTTGTTGTCTTCTGTTTCGGAATACAGATAGCGCTCAGTGCCTTCTTCTGGGATCGATACATACACACTTACTCAGAACTTCTCGAAAGTCCCCAGCCCACCGTTGGAAAAGCGGTAAGAATTGAAACCCGTTCTAATTGGATAGATAGATATACGGATACCTTTTTTATTAAAACAACCAAACCAGTTTTTACAAGTTCGACAACAAACAACCGGTTTTTACAAGTTTGACACCAAAACAACCAGCTTTTACAAGTTCGACAACAAACAACCGGTTTTTACAAGTTTGACACCAAACAACCAGCTTTTACAAGTTTGACACCAAACAACCAGTTTTTTACAAGTTTGACACCAAACAACCAGTTTTTATAAGTTTGACATAAAACAACCAGTTTTTACAAGTTTGACACCAAACAACCGGTTTTTACAAGTTTGACATCAAACAACCGGTTTTACAAGTTTGACACCAAACAACCAGTTGTTACAAGTTTGACCAAACAACCAGTTTTTACAAGTTTGACATCAAACAACCAGTTTTGACAAGTTCGACACCAAACAACCAGTTTTGACAAGTTCGACAACAAACAACCGGTTTATACAAGTTTGACACCAAACAACCAGTTTTGACAAGTTTGACACCAAACAACCAGTTTTGACAAGTTTGACACCAAACAACCAGTTT
>NW_013680753.1:5286-6553 GCF_000517525.1 Limulus polyphemus
TTTTGTGTTTAGAACAATATATACTAATTTTTAAAGTATGAAATTGAATTTTTGTTAAATAAAAATCTGTAGCGTCTGTAGCTTTTTTCCTCAAAAACTTTGTCTTCAAAATAAGTTTGCGTCTTATATTCCGAAAAATACTGTAATACAGTATGTTATACAATAATTATTGAAATATATATGTATATATAAAATCAATTCTCAAACAGTCAAGCAATACAAAATTAGAAGGAAGAACTGCGTTAAAAACAGCAAATCCAAAATCTGAATAATTCCTTAGTTATAATACTTATAACAAAACAATAAGGCACATTATTATTAAAATAGGTTAAGCTCTATATTGGAAAAGAAAAATGTTTTCTTTTATCAAAAACATTTAGATTGATATCATTATCAATTTTTTTTTCATTTCAAGATCCAAATAATGTGTCTCTACCTCCGAAATTGAAGTATTTTGAATTTCTAATTCTACCAGATAAATAGTATTAATAAAATTATTTATCTAAGGATTATTTATCCATCTAGCTGGATAGGATGTAATATAGTTAACTTTCAAAATATATTAATCAATATTGTTTTCAATAGATTTTAGAATATTTTGTTTATTACATTTTGTGGCCATTCTATATTTAGATCCTTATTTAAGTATTTAACACAATACTTTATCTTTTATAATTTCTAAGTTACCAGTAATAATATGTTTATGAAAAGTATCAAAAAATTAACTGTTTTCACATTCGCGAGGTGAATTATTAACTTCATCTATATTTAAATTAGTTTAAAAACTCTTATAGTTATATAATAGACTGATTGGAGCTTCGTATTTATAACTAACGGCAGGCTTTAAGTTTGTACAAGGAAAAATATTATTTTTTATAGATTGATGAATAATCTTAGAAATCTATAAGTCATTAACTATTTTATGTTTGAAATTAATTACCAAATATGAAGTCTTAATTTGTGGTTTCTATTTTTCAAAGTTTGATAAATCGTTAACATTTCATCGATGTTTTATAATGTCTACAAGTAAATGTTTGCATGATAATTTCGAAAATCAAAATGTTTAATTGTATTGATCAATGCTCATATTTCAGGAAGATTAAGTTGATAAATGTATTTATAAAATAATTTACGTGCATTAATACTAGAATAAAAAATATTATCTAAATTATTACAAAATCCTATAAAATCAACCAATTACAATACACCTAAAATACATGTGTCAATTGTTACCTATAATAGTATTACAATACACCTAAAATACATG
>NW_013680754.1:0-4683 GCF_000517525.1 Limulus polyphemus
ATCATCGTGTTCATGTATTTTACCCAAGTCTTAATAAATTATGGTATAAATACCGTGTTCATGTGTTTTACCAATGTCTTAATAAAATATAGTATAATCATCGTGTTCATGTATTTTACCCATGTCTTCATAAAGTATGTCTATGCATTTATCCATGTCTTAATAAAGTATGGTATAATCATCGTGTTCATGTATTTTACCCATGTCTTCATAAAGTATGTCTATGCATTTTCCCATGTCTTAATAAAGTATGGTATAATCATCGTGTTGATGTATTTTAAGCATGCCTTAATAAAATGTGTTAAAATCATCGTGTTCATTTTTTTTACCCAAGTCTTAATAAATTATGACATAATCACCGTTTTCATATGTTTTACCCATGTCTTAATATAGTATGTCTATGCATTTTATTCATGTCTTAATAAAGTATGGTATAATCATCGTGTACATGTATTTTATCCATGCCTTAATAAAGTATGGTATAATCATAGTGTTGATGTATTTTAATCATGTCTTAGTAAAGTGTGGTATAATCATCGAGTTCATTTATTTTACCCATTTCTTAATAAATTATGGTATAATCATCATGACCATGTATTTTACCAATGTCTTCATAAAGTATGGTATAATCATCGTGTTGATGCATTTTACCCATGTCTTAGTAAAGTATGGTATAATCAAGGTGTTGTTGTATTTTACCCATGTCTTAACAAAGTATGGAATAATCATCGTGTCTATGTATTTTACCCATGTCTTAATAAATAATCGTATTATCATCGTGTTCATGTATTTTACCCATGCTTTAATAAAGATTGTCTATGCATTTTATTCATGTCTCAATAAAGTATGGTATAATCATCGAGTTGTTGTATTTTACCCATGTCTTAACAAATTATGGTATAATCATCGTGTCTATGTATTTTACCCAAGTCTTAATAAAATATGGTATAATCATCGTGTTCATGTATTTTACCCAAGTCTTAATAAATTATGCTATATTCATTGTGTTCATGTATTTTACCAATGTCTTAATAAAGTATGGTATAATCATCATGTTCATGTATTTTACTCATGTCTTAATAAATTATGGTATAATAAACGTGTTCATGTATTTTACCCATGTCTTAATAATGTATGGTATAATCATCGTGTTGTTGTATTTTGCCCATGTCTTAATAAAGTATGTCTATGCATTTTATACATGTCTTACTAAAGTGAGGTATAATAATCGTGTTGATGTATTTTACCCATGTCTTAATAAAGTATGGTATAATCATCGTGTTGGTGTATTTTACCCTTTTCTAAGTAAGTTATGGTATAATCATCGTGTTGATGTATTTCACTGATGTCTTAGTAAGTTACGGTATAATCATCGTGTTGATGTATTTTACCCTTTTCTAAGTAAGTTATGGTATAATCATCGTGTTCATGTATTTTATCAATGTCTTAATAAAGTATGGTATAATCATCATATGTATTTTACCCATGTCTTAGTAGAGCCTGGAATAATTATCGAGTTTATGTATTTTACCTATGTCTTAATAGAGTATGGTATAATCATAGTGTTTATGTATTTTACCCATGTTTTAATAAATTATGGTATAATCATTGTCTTCATGTATTTTTACCCATGCCTTAATAAAGTATGTCTATGCATATTATCCATATCTTAATAAAGTACGGTGTAATCATAGTGCTGATTTTTTTTTTACCCATGTCTTAGTAAAGTAGGGTGTATTCATCGTATTGATGGATTTTACCCATGACTTAGTAAAGTATGGTATAATAAACGTGTTGATGTAATTTACCCATGTCTAATAAAGGGTAGTATAATCATCGTGTCTATGTATTTTACCCATGTCGTAATAAAATATTGTACAATCATCGTGTTCATATATTTTACCCATGTCTTAATAAAGTATAGTATACTCATCGTGTTCATGTATTTTACCCATGTCTTACTAAAGTATGGTATAATCATCGTGTTGATGTATTTTAACCATGTCTTAATAAAGTATGATATAATCATCATGTCTATGTATTTTACCCATGTCATAGTAAATTATGGTATAATAATCGTGTTCATGTATTTTATCCATGTCTTAAAAAAGTATGGTATAATCATCGTGTTCATGTATTTTATCCATGACATAATAAAGTATTTTATAATCACCGTGTTCATGTATTTTACCCATGTCTTAATATAGTATGGTATAATCATGGTGTTCCTGTATTTTACCCAGGTCTTAAAAAATTATGTTATAATCATCGCGTTAATGTATTTTACCCATGTCTTAATAAAATATGGTACAATCATCGTGTTCATGTATTTTACCAATGTCTTAATAAAGTATGTCTATGCATTTTATCCATGTCTTAATAAAGTATGGTATAATCATCGTTTTCATGTATTTTACCCATGTCTTAATAAAATATGGTATAATCATCATGTTCATGTATTTTACCAATGTCTAATAAAGTATGGTATAATCATCATGTCAATGTATTTTACCCATTTCTTTATAAAATATGGTATAATCATCGTGTTCATGTATTTTATCCATGCCTTATTAAAGTATGGTATAATCATTGAGTTCATGTATTTTACACAAATCTTAATAAATTATGGTATAATCATCGTGTTCATGTATTTTACTCATGTCCTTTAAAGTATGGTATAATCATCCTTTTTAATGTATTTTACCCATGTGGTAATAAAGTATGGTATAATCATCAGGTTCATGTATTTTACCCATGTCTTAATAAAGTATGTCAATGCATTTTATCCATGTCTTAATAAAGTATGGTATAATCATCATGTCGATGTATTTTACCCAAGTCTTAATAAATCATGGTATCATCATCGTGTTCATGTGATTTACCCTTGTGTTAATAAAGTAAATCTTAGTATTTTATCCATGTCTTAATAAAGTATAGTATAATCATCGTGTTCTTGTATATTACCCAAGTCTTAATAAAGTATGGTATAATTATCATGTCGATGTATTTTACCCAAGTCTTAATAAATCATGGTATAATCGTCGTGTTCATGTGATTTACCCTTTTCTTAATAAATCATGTCTTAGCATTTTATCCATGTCTTAATAAAGTATGGTATAATCATCGTGTTCTTGTATTTTATCCATACCTTATTAAAGTATGGTATAATCATCGTGTTGTTGTATTTTACTCATTTCTTAACAAAGTATGGTATAATCATCGTGTCCATGTATTTTACCCATGTCTTAATAAAATATGGTATAATCATCGTGCTCATGTATTTTACCCATGTCTAATAAAGTATGGTATAATCATCGTGTTGATGTATTTTACTAATGTCTTAGTAAAATATGGTATAATCATCGTGTTCATGTATTTTACTCATGTCTTAATAAACTATGGAATATTCATCGTGTTAATGTATTTTACCCATGTGGTAATAAAGTATGGTATAATCATCAGGTTCATGTATTTTACCCATGTCTTAATAAAGTATGTCAATGCATTTTATCCATGTCTTAATTAAGTATGGTATAATCATCCTGTTGATGTATATTACCCAAGTCTTAATAAAGTATGGTATAATCATCATGTCGATGTATTTTACCCAAGTCTTAATAAATCATGGTATAATCATCGTGTTCATGTGATTTACCCTTGTCCTAATAAATTAAGTCTTAGTATTTTATCCATGTCTTAATAAACTATAGTATGTTCATCGTGTTCATGTATTTTACCCATTTCTTAATAAAGTATGATATAATTATCATGATCATGTATTTTACCCATGCCTTAATAAAGTATGGTATAATCATCGTTTTCATGTATTTTACCCATATCTTAATAAAGTGTGGTATAATCATCGTGTTCATGTATTTTACTCATGTCTTACTAAAGTATGGTATAATCATCGTGTTGATGTATTTTACCAATGTCTTAGTAAATCATGGTATAATCATCGTTTTCATGTATTTTACCCAAATCTTAATAAATTATGGTATAATCATCGTGTTCAGGTATTTTACCCATGTCTTAATAAAGTAAGGTATAATCATCGTGTTCATATATTTTACCCATGTCTTAATAAAGTGTGGTATAATAATCGTGTTGATGTATTTTACCCATGTCTTAGTAAATCATGGTATAATCATCGTTTTCATGTATTTTACCCAAAACTTAATAAATTATGGTATAATCATCGTGTTTATGTGTTTCACCCATGTAATAATAAAGTATGTCTATGCATTTCATCCATGTATTAACAAAATATAGTATAATCATCGTGTTCATGTATTTTATCCATGTCTTAAAAAAGTATGGTATAATCATAGTGTTGATGTATTTTAACCATGTCTTAGTAATGTGTGGTATAATCATCGAGTTCATGTATTTTACCCATGTCTTAATAAAGTATGGTATAATCATCGTGTTATTGTATTTTACTCAAGTTTTAACAAAGTATTGTATAATCATCATGTTCATGTATTTCACCCATGTCTTAATAAAATATGGTATGATCATCGTGTTCTTGTATTTTACCTAAGTTTTCATAAATTAGGGTATAATAATCGTGTTTAATTATTTTACCCATGTCTTAGTAAAGTATGGTATAATCATCGTGTTCATGTATTTTATCCATGCCTTAAAAAAAGAATGGTATAATCATAGTGTTGATGTATTTTA
>NW_013680755.1:0-4681 GCF_000517525.1 Limulus polyphemus
AACTGTACATCCTGTTCTTTAATCATCCACCCGATACAACTGTACATCTTGTTCTATAATCATCCACCCGATACAACTGTACATCCTGTTCTTTAATCATCCACCCGATACAACTGTACATCCTGTTTTTTAATCATCCACCCTATACAACTGTACATCCAGTTCTTTAATCATCCACCCGATACAACTGTACATCCAGTTCTTTAATCATCCACCCGATACAACTGTACATCCTGTTCTTTAATCATCCACCCGATACAACTGTACATCCTGTTCTTTAATCATCCACCCGATACAACTGTACATCCTGTTCTTTAATCATCCACCCGATACAACTGTACATCCTGTTCTTTAATCATCCAACCGCTGGCGAGTTTATCAGTTCTACTAATTACTTATCTTTTGTAGATTCTTCATTATTTATTCATCATTCTTTTAGTTCATATATTCGTTAAAAAATCCATTAATATTGTTTTACTAGCTACATTTTATCTTAATTCACTTGGTGTGGTTCGAGTTTAAATCCATTAATATTGTTTTACTAGCTACATTTTATCTTAATTCACTTGGTGTGGTTCGAGTTTAAATCCATTAATATTGTTTTACTAGCTACGTTTTATCTTAATTCACTTGGTGTGGTTCGAGTTTAAATCCATTAATATTGTTTTACTAGCTACATTTTATCTTAATTCACTTGGTGTGGTTCGAGTTTAAATCCATTAATATTGTTTTATTAGCTACGTTTTATCTTAATTCACTTGGTGTGGTTCGAGTTTAAATCCATTAATATTGTTTTACTAGCTACATTTTATCTTAATTCACTTGGTGTGGTTCGAGTTTAAGTCCATTAATATTGTTTTACTAGGTACATTTTATCTTAATTCACTTGGTGTGGTTCGAGTTTAAACATTTTCCTCCTCTATAAAGTTCTTATTTGCAGTTGATTAATGTTGATATAGATAGATAAAATATAGATATTTTATTTAAACCTGCTATTCAATTCAAACAATTTACTGTCATATTCGTCCACGATTAGTAAAATCACCTGAATTAAAAAATAATATACGACTAGCTGGAGTACCCGCCCCCTGGACGGAAGTTATGTAAATTCATGATTAATGGTAAAAGTTTATTATATACTAGTTAGAGTACCCGCCCCCTGGACGGAAGTTATGTAAATTCATAATTAATGGTAAAAGTTTATTATATACTAGTTAGAGTACCCGCCCCCTGGAGGGAATTTATGTAAATTCATGAGTAAAGAAAGGTTATCTTAGGTCATGCAAAGTTGTCTCCCTTATATGTAATTAAAAAAAAAGAAGCAAAAACGCCCATAAAAACTGCAAACCTGAAATCTGTATGTATCTCTCCATGAATCCAATGAACCTCCATACCAAATTTAGTAAAGATCCATGCACAGGAGGTAAAAAAAATGAAAAAAGCCTATAAAAACCGCAAAATACAATACCGAAAATTTGTATGTACCCCCGCATGGACCTAATGAATCTCCATACTAATTTTGGTAAAGATCCATCCACACCCTATGAAGTAGTAACATGGACATACAACAGACAGTACTGTTATATTTGTATAGATTCCCAATTAATGAGCCTTACCAGTCAAGAAGGTTTTAAGTCCAGGATGAGAAAGGAGGAGGGTTGGGCGCGGGGCTAGCAACTCCACCCCGTAAAAACCAACCTGCTACAAGTAACTGCAACAACAACTTTCCGTTGGTGAGGTGTTGTTACGGCCCTATGCTCCACTGGGAGTTTACAGGAATGTAAAAAAAAAAAAACAGTCAAGAAAAATATTTTTATTTCGTTACACTTTTAAACCCTGTAACTTTAGGAAATTTTAATATCATTTTTACAGCTATTTATCTGAAAATACAGGCTTGCTTACTAATTATAAAGTAGTCTTTTAGGTTATATTTTGTCTTTAAAGTTTGTTTAAACAGTTTGTTCTTTTAGTTTGTGTCGGTAGATTTCATCAACTTTACATCCTCGTTTTTCAGTTTTAAACTTTACTGGTTCATCTTAATTATTTCCACCATACTGCATTATTGAATTCTTTTACTAGTAACTCTAAACTTTTCACAAATCTTGTTGAAAAAGTCTCTCACCAAACATGCTCGTCCTTTCAGCCGCAGGGGCGTTATACCGTCACAGTCAGTCCCACTATTCGTTGGTAAAAGAGTAGCCCAAGAGTTAGCGGTGGGTGGTGTTGACTAGCTGCATTCTCTCTCTAGTCTAACACTTCTAAATTAGGGACAGCTAGCGCAGATAGCTCTCGAGTAGCTTTGCACATATTTCAAAAACAAACAGTCTTGAATAAGCTAAAGTAAAAACGTTTAGAAAACATTACGGAAATACATGTTTAATTTATTTTAATCTACAAACCTTTCTATGTTTGCCACAAGTTATACGAGTGGGTAATTTATAATCTGCTCTGGAATCTTAAACCGTTATCATTGATAATAAATAAACGAAAATAACGTCATTGTTTAATATACTTGAAATATTGTGCGAAAAGCCAGTGTATTTTTTTCCCTTTACACAACACCCGTACATTACATACACGTGAAGAAAGACATATTTGGTTTTGTTGAATATAATTAATTACTGATTCTCCTTTCAATCACAATTGTTATGGATTTCTTTTTACAACTCTTTACAACCACTTTTTTAGTTTAAGCGAAAAGTTGCATAATGGGCTAACTTTGCTATGCCCACCACAGGGATCGAACCCTCACAATTTTAACGCTATAGATTCGCAATCTTATGGCTGAGTTACAAAAATAATTCTTTATTTGCAATCTTTTTTCACAAAATTGTTATCCATATTTACGCTCCTATTAAGGTCACCTGGTGGTCAGCGGTAAATTGAAGAGAGAGTAGACATAACCCTTTGGACATAACCCTTTGTCTAGCTCTGCGCTAAAAATAACTTCTATTAGGCTTCATTCTATATATATAAATGCATGTATGAATAAAATATTGATATTTAATTAGATTCAACACACTGTGTAAGGTTTCATGTACAAAATGATTATTGGTAACTTTTTTATCCAAGTCTTCTTCATACTCTGTTTAATATCAATATCCGACTAACATGCTATGGTCGATATTTCCATACGAAAATTCATGTTTTATGAAAGTAGGACAAAAATATATTCTGCGTCATATTAAGCCTTCTTCTACTTCCTGTAAAACTTTAAACAAGTTCTGATAAATACAGAAATAATAATAAAAAAACTTTCCGCTGAATAGAGAATTTTAACACACATGTTTTAATTAAAACAAACCTAAATAATAAAGTTTAAAAAAAAATCAAAACACGATATGGCCAATTTTAAAATTCAACCATGACTTGATGAACAGAAACAAAACATGCTCTAATTTTGTAACATCCCTTGTGGATGACATTGAAAGTAAGATCTTAAAGAGAAGTCCGCCGGAGGGAGTGTGGTGAGTTACGTACATACAACGCCAAAATCTGGGGTTTGATTCCACGCAGTGGACACAGCAATTAGCCCAATGTGGCTTTGTTCTAAAACAAATAACTAAACAAACAACTTAAAGAGAAACGTTGAAAAGCCACATACACCTAGAAACGACATTGATTAGATATGCTTACTTTAGCAACCAGTGATGAACTTAAATGGTTTCACAAGCTAAATACTTCTATAAGAACAATATGTTTAATCTAATAGCTATTTCAGGTAGAACATTCTTTGAGGAAGCACGGTATTCTGCTGTTGTTCCAGAGTAATGATCTCTGGTACAAAACACGATATGTGGCTAGTTTCAAAGCTATGATACGAACGTCTTCTTATCCTGCAACAGTCCAGATGTTAACTATACAGGATATCTTCTTTGAGACCATCAGAAAACGTTAATTCGAAAGGTAGAAAACAGTCATTTAAGTGTATTAAACTCGACAAGACTTTGGAACAAAAATGGAGCCATATTGTAAGAGACATCTGTCAGAGGCTTGCCTTAGACTTAGAGCATGCCACGAAGTGCAGCTATAGCTGCTTATGTCAAGGTAGGTGGTCGTTTTGTGTTAAACCAATATCAACTAGGACTTTCTGAAATGTTCAATTTTGATTATGAAATGGCCCCCTGTGGTGGAATAAATGAATTTGTTGTAAAGGTTAGATAATTATTGTAGCGTTATAAAGTGGTAACACACGGCCGTTGACTGTTACTACAACTGTGCTGTTAGTAAAACGTAAATTTAAAACTTCGGCTCGTCGTGATCTGTTCTTGCAATTTCGTTTTAAGAAAATCGATCTACAGCTGCTTGTGATACAGCTTAAAATTAAAACAGCCGATACTACAGCTCTCTACATATTGAATTGTGTAGTTAATATATCAGCGTTTACTTCATTTTTAACGATATGTTTGAAAAGCATCTCTAAAGTTCTCTTGTAAAAACCCGCATGTTTTGATATCGATATTAAACGTAATTTATATAAATAAAAAGAACTGTATGCATAAACTAAATCGATAGTGGAGGCCGTAATGGCACTTACAAAACTATAGGCCAATTATACCTGTGAACATAAAGAGAGTATCAAGCAGAACTGGTAAAAAACTATGAAATCCACCAGACTCCACAATTCACACACATAGTGAAAACACTAACCACCACCCCATCTTGATTACGAATTTCAAAG
>NW_013680756.1:0-4676 GCF_000517525.1 Limulus polyphemus
ATTTAAGTGGGTATCTTTATCCTTTTGATACACTTAGTTTCACATTTAAGTGGGTATCTTTATCCTTTTGATACACTTAGTTTCACATTTAAGTGGGTATCTTTATCCTTTTGACACACTTAGTTTCACATTTAAGTGGGTATCTTTATCCTTTTGATACACTTAGTTTCATATTTAAGTGGGTATCTTTATCCTTTTGACACACTTAGTTTCACATTTAAGTTGGGTATCTTTATCCTTTTGATACACTTAGTTTCACATTTAAGTGGGTATCTTTACCCTTTTGACACACTTAGTTTCATATTTAAGTGGGTATCTTTACCCTTTTGACACACTTAGTTTCATATTTAAGTGGGTATCTTTATCCTTTTGATACACTTAGTTGCATATTTAAGTGGGTATCTTTTACGCCATTGTATGTTTTGAATATTCGACCAGTTCATATCGCATTCCCAGACTTATAATGGCTGAATTAGAGAATACAAGAACCGGTATTGGTTGAAGGAGAGAATACAAGAACCGGTATTGGTTGAATGAGAGAATACAAGAACCGGTATTGGTTGAATGAGATAATATAAGAACCGGTATTTGTTGGAGGAGAGAATACACAAACCTGTATTGGTTGAATGAGAGAATATAAGAACCGATATTGGATCAATTATCCAATAAAAAAAAACAAACAATATTCTATTGAAGGACTACACTATTTAGTAAAGCTGATATTTCTACATTCTATAGCGGACAGGGTGTTAGTTTCTCGTTCTTGTACATAAATAATAAATGTCTCTCCTCAACGCACGTTTTCTGCACACAACACATACGCGGATGGATGCCTATTATAAGGCTTAACCCAATGCTGAGTGTAGATTACAAGAAATGCCCTGAATTTGACAATAGTTAGTTTGTTGTAGACATAGCCACCTAGGAAATATTACAATCTTTAATTATTCATCTTATATCGAAACTAATACTGTTGGTTTTTATATTTAAAAGGGTGGATTAGTAATACTCTTTACTTCACATGACTGTTACTTGTTACACAGTTGTTACAATAGGTTAAACACAAGAACACAACATAGTTTTAATGTGTTAGACACACGCCAATTTAAAGACTTAGTAATCATGTTAATCTACACGTGAATTACTTGTTACACAGTTGTTACAATAGGTTAAACACAAGAACACAACACAGTTTTAATGTGTTAGAAACACGTCAATCTAAGGACTTAGTAATCATGTTAATCTACACGTGAATTACTTGTTACACAGTTGTTACAATAGGTTAAACACAAGAACACAACACAGTTTTAATGTGTTAGACACACTTCAAGTTAAAGACTTAGTAATCATGTTAATCTACACGTGAATTACCTGTTACACAGTTGTTACAATAAGTTAAATACAAGAACGCAACACAGTTTTAATGTGTTAGACACACTTCAAGTTAAAGACTTAGTAATCATGTTAATCTACACGTGAATTACCTGTTACACAGTTGTTACAATAAGTTAAACACAATAACACAACACTGTTTTAATGTGTTAGAAACACGTCAATCTAAAGACTTAGTAATCATGTTAATCTACACGTGAATTACCTGTTACACAGTTGTTACAATAAGTTAAACACAATAACACAACACTGTTTTAATGTGTTAGAAACACGTCAATCTAAAGACTTAGTAATCATGTTAATCTACACGTGAATTACTTGTTACACAGTTGTTACAATAGGTTAAACACAAGAACACAACACAGTTTTAATGTGTTAGACACACTTCAAGTTAAAGACTTAGTAATCATGTTAATCTACACGTGAATTACCTGTTACACAGTTGTTAAAATAAGTTAAACACAAGAACACAACATAGTTTTAATGTGTTAGACACACGTCAATTTAAAGACTTAGTAATCATGTTAATCCACGTACATTTTGAGACCGCTCGACCTTTCTTTGAGTGAATTTTAGAATTATTGAGTTTGTTTTTGTGAAACATATTCTCTGAAAATGATATTTCAGATGCTTCTTTACCTCTGTTATTATATACGTTTTTCGTTTATGCAGTTAATACGTGGGTATTTATGGTATTGATACTTTATAACTATCTATAATCCTCCACTTAAAATAATGATTTCTTTGCTAGCTGTATACTTTATTTGTGTACAAGAAGGCCCTTCTCGTGCGACAACTTCCGTTTTTTCAAACACTCAAGTAGTGTTAGCACGGTGACGTCGTGCTGGCGAGAGGCAAGCTCAGCAAGTTTCTAGGTTTCTGATAAATGACGTATCATTGTTCTTTCTTCGCGCTACTTTTATCAATAAAACAGAGTAATATAATTAAAATAATCACCAGAGGAAATTAAATTAATTTGATAACTTACAAATTAATTGTTTGTTTCACAATGATAATGCGGGCACGACCTCAGTTTCTTTTCTTGTTCTTTTTCTTTTGCTTTTTCTCAGTGAGTTACCAGTATTTAGAATCATGGTGACATAGATGATTTATTAACATGTGACGTCATAAAGCACGTGTAATTAATCCTATGTACAGAGTTATTGTTGCTAGCAATCAGCCGTCCAGGATCGCTACTCGTAGGGAGAAATATAGGCTTAGCTTAATCTCTGATGTAATAAGATTTATAAGTATTTCGCCTCGTTATGGAAATTTAGTCTGTTGATTCGGCTGTCACGTGGATCTTTCTACCAAACCTAGCTTTATAGAAACCATTCTGATACTATGTTATATTTTTATATAAGTTAAACGTTAGGACACGAAAAAAAAATATTACACAAGAGCTAATAGAAAATGTATGTTGGTTTTAGACTTGTAATTATTGGACCCACACAGCGATAGAGTTAACATATTTTAGCCAGCCTTACGTATTCAAGCCCATATTGACTTTCGTGTTTCATATTTTTGACTGTTTGTTGCCAGCTGTGGTTATCCAAATAATATCTAAATGCTATTCATAATAGAGCACTGGCGATGGAAGAAAGTTTTAATTACTGACGGGGGCTTGTCCCCCCCGTAATGGTCAACATAACATACTTTAAATAGTAGTGAGTCATTCTCAAGTAATGTTTGAATGTTTCAACTGTTTTAATATATAAATTGTCGAGAGGTTTGTATGTGTTCTTTGATAACTATTTGAATGTCTTATAAACAGTCGTAGCGATTAGTAAACTGTTTCAGTAAAAGGGTTTATAATAACTTCTCTAAATGGTATGATAAACCTATAAGTCAAACTATAAATAACATAATAAACCTGTATTCCGAGCTATAAATAATAACTTCTCTAAATGGTATGATAAACCTATAGTTCGAACTATAAATAACATAATAAACCTGTATTCCAACCTATAAATAATAACTTCTCTAAATGGTATGATAAACCTATAGTTCAAACTATAAATAACATAATAATCCTGTATTCAGAGTTGTAAATAATAACTTCTCTAAATGGTATGATAAACCTATAGTTCGAACTATAAATAACATAATAAACCTGTATTCCGAGCTATCAATAATATAATAATCCTGCATTCCAAGCTATCAATAATATAATAATATTGTATTCCAAGCTATAAATAACATAATAACCTTGTATTCAAGCTATAAGTAACATAATAACCGTATATTTCAAGTTATAAATAACATAATAACCTTGTATTCCAAGCTATAAATAACATAATCCTGTATTTCAAGCTATAAATAACATAATAACTGTGTATTTCAAGCTATAAATAACATAATAATCACGTATTCCAAGCTATAAATAGCATAATAACCGTGTATTCCAAGCTATAGATAAAATAATAACCCTGTACTTTAAGCTATAAGTAGTATATATAATAACTTTGAACTGTTGGTTTATACCACTGTGTTTGAAAAGAAACTGGCGTGGGTTGTTGTTTGATACCACTGTGTTTGAAAAGAAACTGGCGTGGGTTGTTGCTTTATACCGTTGTGTTTGTAGATAAACTGGCATGGGTTGTTGTTTTATAACGTTGTGTTTGTAAATAAACTGGCATGGGTTGTTGTTTTATAACGTTGTGTTTGTAAATAAAACATTCTATGTTGTAAACGTTATAAACTCAACATATAATGCGACAACTATTTTCCATCTATTTTCTATGTACAATATTACAGAAAAAGAGAAGTTAACAAGGGGTAAACAAGTAAGACCATCCGTGTGAACTGATGGAAGGAGTTTGGAATGTAACTTACTGAAAAAAAGGAAAGTTAACAAGGGGTAAACAAGTAAGACCATCCATGGGAACTGATGGAAGGAGTTTGGAATGTAACTTACTGAAAAAAAGAGAAATTAACAAGGGTAAACAAGTAAGACCATTCATGTGAACTGATGGAAGGAGTTTGGAACGTAACTTACTGAAAAAAAGAGAAATTAACAAGGGTAAACAAGTAAGACCATCCGTGTGAACTGATGGAAGGAGTTTGGAATGTAACTTACTGAAAAAAAGAGCAATTAACAAGGGGTAAACAAGTAAGACCATCCGTGTGAACTGACGGAAGGAGTTTGGAATGTAACTTACTGAAAAAAAGAGCAATTAACAAGGGGTAAACAAGTAAGACCATCCGTGTGAACTGATGGAAGGAGTTTGGAATGTAACTTACTGAAAAAAAGAGCAATTAACAAGGGGTAAACAAGTAAGACC
>NW_013680757.1:0-1020 GCF_000517525.1 Limulus polyphemus
GTTAATTAGAACTCACCTGAAATTATGAAACAACAGTGTTAAATTAGAACTCACTTGATAATTATGAAACAACAGTGTTAAATTGGAACTCACCTGAAATTATGAAACAACAGTGTTAATTAGAATTCACCTGAAATTATGAAACAACAGTGTTAATTAGAATTCACCTGAAATTATGAAACAACTGGGTTAAATTTAGAATTCCCCTGAAATTATGAAACAACAGTGTTAAATAATTCGCTAGAGAACGTGAAATGTTAGTGTTCTATCGTAAGAGAATATACGACAACATTATAATTGACTAGAGTAATGAATCAAAAATTTAAATTAGAATTCACTAGAGAATATGAAATAACAATTCTAAATCATCATACGCTAAAGAACGTGAAGCAACAGTGTTAGGTTAGAATTGACTAGAGGATAGGGGAACATCAATATTAAATTGGAATCCCTTAAATGTTGTAAAATACTGATGATAAACAAGGCCATTAGATTACATTCAACTGCAGGATATGAGTCAGATGTGATAAAACAGAATCCGGTATCTCGAGGACATGAACAAGTCTAATCAATTAGAATCTTTTGGAGGATATAAGATAACCGAAATTCTACAGAGGATATAATATAAAATTCTACAGACGAAATATATTAAAATTCTACAGATGATATAATATATAATTCTACAGAGGATATGTTATTTTGATGAGGATGAAAGAGATCATACATTTATTCCTGGGAACTTATTTCTATTTAGGAATCAGAATTGTTGGTTATTTTACATGTTACTTAGGAAGTTTGTTTGGTTATTTTATATGTTACTTAGGAAGTTTGTTGTGTTGGTTATTTTGTATGTTACTTAGGAAGTCTGTTTGGTTATTTTATATGTTACTTAGGAAGTTTGTTGTGTTGGTTATTTTATATGTTACCTAGGAAGTTTTTATGGTTATTTTATATGTTACTTAGGAAGTCTGTTTGGTTATTTTATATGTTACTTAGGAAGTTTGTTGTGTTGGTTATTTC
>NW_013680757.1:2020-3070 GCF_000517525.1 Limulus polyphemus
GGAAGTTTGTTGTGTTGGTTATTTTGTATGTTACTTAGGAAGTTTGTTGTGTTGGTTATTTTATATGTTACTTAGAAAGTTTGTTTGGTTATTTTATATGTTACTTAGGAAGTCTGTTTGGTTATTTTATATGTTACTTAGGAAGTTTGTTGTGTTGGTTATTTTGTATGTTACTTAGGAAGTTTGTTGTGTTGGTTATTTTATATGTTACTTAGAAAGTTTGTTTGGTTATTTTATATGTTACTTAAAAAGTTTGTTTGGTTATTTTATATGTTACTTAGGAAGTTTGTTTGGTTATTTTGTATGTTACTTAGGAAGTTTGTTTGGTTATTTTATATGTTACTTAGGAAGTTTGTTTGGTTATTTTATATGTTACTTAGGAAGTTTGTTTGGTTATTTTATATGTTACTTAGGAAGTTTGTTGCGCATTACATTTTCCATACCCTTCGTGATAGTTTACTAGCTAACTTTGATTGGTTTAATTTTGAAAGCGATAATCGTTAACGAGTAGAAGCATCCCTCTATGAAAGTTCGCATCAACTGACAAGATTACAAATAAATAAAACAGCAAACTACCCAACTGGCTGCGTGGCTTCAAATATTCTGGTTATTTTTACAAGCAGTGTAAGTTTGTGATATTGAAATATTCTGGTTATTTTTAGAAGCAGTGTAAGTTTGTGATATTGAAATATTCTGGTTATTTTTAGAAGCAGTGTAAGTTTGTGATATTGCCAGAAATCCTCAGTGTACATTACACTCCTCCCAACTTGCCGACGTCATAAATACAAGTGATCTCCGTGTATATCACATTCATAAGGAAGAGAAAACAACTGAATATTTAATGTCTCGCCTCGTCTATGGAAAAATAAATATACATATTAACACGCCAAGCTATGAGACTTAGAAAAATATACATAAATAATATACATATTAACACGCCAAGCTATGAGACTTAGAAAAATATACATAAATAATATACATATTAACACGCCAAGCTATGAGACTTAGAAAAATATACATAAATAATATACATATTAACACGCCAAGCTG
>NW_013680757.1:3858-6463 GCF_000517525.1 Limulus polyphemus
TATATACAAACATAATATAGATACATACATAATATACATACAAACATAATATAATACATACATAATATATATACAAACATAATATAGATACATACATAATATACATACAAACATAATATAATACATACATAATATAGATACAAACATAATATAGATACATACATAATATACATACATACATAATATACATACAAACATAATATAGATACATACATAATATACATACATACATAATATACATACATACATAATATAGATACATACATAATATAGATACATACATAATATACACACTACATAATATAGATACATACATAATATACATACATACATAATATACATACTACATAATATAGATACATACATAATATACACACTACATAATATAGATACAAACATAATACACATACTACATAATATACATACAAACATAATATAGATACATACATAATATACATACTATATAATATACATACAAACATAATATAGATACATACATAATATACATACATACATAATATACATACAAACATAATATAGATACATACATAATATACATACTACATAATATACATACAAACATAATATAGATACATACATAATATACATACTATATAATATACATACAAACATAATATAGATACATACATAATATACATACTATATAATATACATACAAACATAATATAGATACATACGTAATATACATACTACATAATATACATACAAACATAATATACATACATACATAATATACATACAAACATAATATAGATACATACAAACATAATATAGATACATACATAATATACATACCACAATTCAGTAGTCTATATTGATTTTTGCATACATTACCCTCATCACTCTGGATTATCTGGATTCATCTTCCTCTGATGTTTCTTAAAAGGTTTTCAGATAAAAAGATTCAGTTTGCTATTATGTTTCTTCTGAGTCTATAACTCAACAAGGTTCATTTTGCCCTTATATTTCTTGTCGGGTTTTCAACTTAACAAGATCCATTTTGCCCTTATATTTTTTGTAGGGTTTTGAACTTAACAAGATTCATTTTGCCCCTATACTTTTTATCGGGTTTTCAACTTAACAAGATTCATTTTGCCCCTATATTTTTTGTCGAGTTTTCAACTTAACAAGATTCATTTTGCCCTTACATTTCTTGTCGGGTTTTCAACTTAGTAGGATTCATTTTGCCCCTATATTTTTTGTCGGGTTTTCAAATTAACAATATTCATTTTGCCCTTATATTTCTTGTCGGGTTTTAAACTTAACAATATTCATTTTGCCCTTATATTTTTTGTCGGGTTTTCAACTTAACAAGATTCATTTTGACCTTATCTTTTGGTTATTGCTGCTACAGAAATCTGTATATGTCAAGGTTTCTTGTGGTATTAACTTTTCATTCATCATAACACTCGTTCATTAACCTATTGTGACGGTATTTGTTGAACAATGTATACGATAATTGTTAGAATGACGAGAGAATTGTGACGGTATTTGTTGAACAATGTATACGATAATTGTTAGGATGACGAGAGAACTGTGACGGTATTTGTTGAACAATGTATACGATAATTGTTAGAATGACGAGAGAATTGTGACGGTATTTGTTGAACAATGTATACGATAATTGTTAGAATGACGAGAGAATTGCTTAAGCTGTTGTTTTCCTCCATTTTAGTCTTGTCGTATTTCTTAAGCTGTTGTTTCCTCCTTTTAGTCTTGTCGTATTTCTTCCAAATATATTGATTACTGTATCTTATCGGCTAAGGTTTCCGCTCCAAGATCGATTAGCACTCTGGTTGATTTCACTAAAGTACTGTAGGTAATAGTTATAAAATAAGCTAGTATCGAACATAATTATTTCTTCGGGAATTCTGTTTTGCTTAGATATTAATATCATTTACTTTCTTATATATTAATATCATTTACTTTCTGATTAATTTTTGTTACTATGATAAGAGTTCTTAGTTTTACAACTAGTTTCCTGTTTGTAAAGTGATTCGAATCAGTTATCTGTCTTTAAAAACATCATAAAATGAAGACGTGTGGAAATTTTGTTATCCCGGTTTAAAGATGTAATAATTCTTTCTACATCTATCATTTCCTCTATTGTTGGTGTGTGAAAGGAGTAATACATTATTAAAATGTTGTTGTTACAGAACATGGCCCAAACCAAACGTTGTCTGTTATTGAAAGCAGTACAACAGTAAAGACAAATTCTGACCAAAAAGAAATGAAAACAAGTCCCGTTCGAGGAAATAAGAAAAACGAAAACGACAGGTAAGTTATATATTAAAATATATAACATACATGTGGTTTTATTACACTAAACTGTAGAACGTACAAAATGTACGTTCTACAGTTTAGTGTAATAAAACGACAGGTATGTTATATATTAATACACGTTCTACAGTTTAGTGTAATAAAACCACATGTATGTTATATATTAATACACGTTCTACAGTTTAGTGTAATAAAACCACATGTATGTTATATATTAATGTACGTTCTACAGTTTAATGTAATAAAACCACATGTATGTTATATATTAATGTACGTTCTACAGTTTAATGTAATAAAACCACAT